>NW_003314303.1:559042-565435 GCF_000143415.4 Selaginella moellendorffii | reverse complement strand
GTGGGTCCGGGGGGGGGGGGGGGGGCTGCAAGGGGTTCCAAAAGTGTAGTAGGGATAGTGAGGTCCAGGAACCAATCTTGAAGGAACTCTCCAGTGGTGCTTCCAAACTGACTTGAGGTTGAGACTAGGGCCAAGGGGCCTTGGGTGGGAGTGAGCAGGGACTTGGGTGGTGCCGGAGGGGCCAGCCCAGGAAGTGCTTAAGAGTAACTCTCACTCCCGAAAAGGAAACCGACTGTGGTGCTCCCTGCTCATGTGGAGTGGTGCCCCACTTGAGTACCATGCGGCTCATTGGTCCTCGCCCTTCCTAGGGGCTTGGGCCTTCCTTCGGGATGGAAGTGGGGGGGTAGAGGTACCTATACCGGACCATTAGGCCACGGTGTTTTGCCCCGGATTCCCGAAGCAAGTGTTGCACCCAAGATTTGGGATTTAGAGGGTCCCATGATCAATTCTTGTGGTACCAAGGGGTGTTAGAAACCTGAAGGCTTGGTGTGCTTGGCTGCTTGTGCCTGCAGGGAGTGTAGCTAAACCTTAAGTCCAATCTAACCCAAGGAGGGGGATTGGGAGAGATTTGGGGATCTGTGGATGGATGGCTAACACTCCGTTGTTCGTGCAGTGAGTAGTTGAAACCAAGTAGGACCAAGTAGCAGCTGGTACCATAGGCGGGAACCTTGGCGAGGGAACTTAGCAAAAGTCAAGGCAATGTTGGATGGATAGACGAGGTAAGCTGGCAAATTGGAAAGGAAAAATTTGTGGCTTACAATTTGGTATTGGAGCCTTTTCCTCAGTTCTAGCGAAGGATAGAGGCGGATTGCTTGGAAATGGCAAAGGCAGGGCGAAAACGAACCAAGGCAGAGATAGAACCTCCTCCAGAGCTGGAGCCTCCAGTCGAACAAGAGGCTATGGATGAGAAATCCTTGCGTGAGGAGGACTCCAGTGAGGAAACTTCTGAACAGGAGTTCAATGGCGAAGTGCGGTCATCCAAGGCTCGATTGGACGTTCTAGAAGGACAATTGGCACAAACCAATGCCCTGCTGGAGACTCTTGTACGCAAGCTAAAGCGTGACGAGAAGTGGAAGAAAAAGCGAAAGACTGCGGATGCTGGTAGCGTAGAAGGTGCGGACCTTTCGGTAAGGACTGAGGTAGAACCAAACAAGGTCAAACAGACCGAAGTGGAATCAGTCCCTCAAGCAATTCCCAAGTACAAACAAAAGCCCCCACCGGTCTTTAAGGGAGTGAACGACTATAAGGTGGTGGAGGATTAGTTTTATGATATGGAGGACTACTTCCGAGTGTTGCGATTACCGAGCTCGGAGAAGGTCCCATGTGCAAAACCATACTTGGCAGATAATGCCAAGTCTTGGTGGAGAATGACGGAGGCTAACGAAGGACCGGTGGCCACGTGGGACATAATGAAGGCGAGGATCCGCGTGACTTGCATTCCTCCGAATGCTACTCTGCATCTAAGAGACAAGCTGAGTAGGCTGAAGTAGACCGGAACCATTCAGGAGTATGAATGTTTATGGCAAAGAGGATACTTGTCACGGATATGGGGGATATGGATGCGTTCCATGCCTTCATATCGGGCTTGCAAACCTAGGCTCGTGGCGAGGTGATGCGTTGGAACCTGACCAATTACAAAGAAGCGTTGGATGCGGCTATCAAGGTGCATTTCAACAATAACTTGCGAAAGGGGAACACGACGGGGTCGGGGTCCACGTTTAGCAAAGGGGCCAAACCATGGGGAACATATAGCAAAGGGAAATTCAAGAAGAGTTTCTCTAAGAATGAGTCCTCGAGGTTCCGGAAAGGCAAATCCGGTGGCCAGCGAGCAAGTACGTGGGGGAGTCAAGCAAAAAGAGATAAACCCATGGATAAGAAGGTCAAGTCATTTAGCAGCGTGGAAAACAATGTATGCTACAACTGTGGTGAAGCGAGACACTTTTCAAGGGAATGTCCCTACCCGAAGAAGGCCAGAGCCAATATGGCCATTAAGTCGGGTGAAGTCCAAACTGAGGTATGTGATCCAGTCCCTAGCTCAAAGTTACTCATTACACGAGCAACTTTGGTAGAGAGTCGTTCGCGACATCTACTAGTCCTCCGAGGGAAGCTCGGAGGTAGCTTTGTTAAGATCCTTATTGACACGGGTGCTTCGAATAATTTTGTGGCTGCAGACATAGTCCGGCAAGCCGGACTAACGGTGCAACGGCTAGGCGAACCAAGGACTATAGAGTTTGTTCAAGGTAACCAAAGCACTGATGAGGTACTTCGACAAGCGAGAGTCGAAGTAAGGACTTGGAAAGGAGACATAGATTTCACCGTGTTGGATATGGCGGGATTTGACGTGATCTTTGGGATGGATTGGTTCAATCGGTTTGTGGTAGCCCTACATGAATAAAGTAGGAACCTTGTGGTATTAGCAAATGCCCAAGGAAGAAGATCTACGGAGGCCCAGGATCTAAAGGTAGGGCAATGCAAGGCCAAAGATTCATGCCGAAACCTGGTGTCCACGAGAGGACAACTCACTAAAGGGACCAAGGCTGCATTTTTGTGCTTACTCTCGGTGAGTAGTGAGAAAAAGACAGGAACGGAAGAAGTACCTTTAGTGATCCAGCAGGTGTTGGATCAATTCCAAGATACCATGCCAGAGGAGCTACCGGTGGGGTTGCCCCCGCACGACCGATAGAACATAAGATTGAGCTGATTGAGGGTGCTGAGGCGGTGGTTTGTCCCCCCTATCGCTTGAACGAAAAGGAACTTGCGGAGCTTAAGTGCCAACTAAAGGAGTTGGTGGACAAAGGGTATGTTAGGTTGAGCAAGTCGCCGTATGGGGCGCTAGTGTTATTTGTGAAAAAGAAAGATGGATCTATGCCCATGTGCATAGACTACCAGTTGCTTAACAAATATACAAAGAAGAACAAGTACCCTTTGCCAAGGATTGAGGACATGTTCGATAGGTTGGGAAAGGCAAAATACTTCTCGAGGATTGACCTAAGGTCAGGATACTACCAGATCAGGGTAGCAGAGGAAGATGTCGAGAAGACAACCTGTCGAACAAGGTATGGGAGCTTTGAGTTTCTGGTGATGCCCTTCGGGCTATGCAATGCGCCGGCAACATTTTCGGCGTTGATGAACCATATCTTTGTACCCTATCTGGATCACTTTGTGGTCGTCTATATTGACAATATCTTAATCTATAGCGAAACGCTAGAGGAGCATGCCAAACACTTGATGAAGGTGTTTGAGAAACTAAGGGAACACAAGCTCTATGCTAAAGACAGCAAATGTGACTTTGCTCAACAAGAGGTAAAGTTTCTGGGGCATGTGGTGGGCAAGGACAGGCTCAAGGTGGACCCTGAGAAGGTCCAAGCGATCTAGGATTGGGAGCGACCATTGAATGTACACGAGTTAAGGGGCTATGCAACTACTATCAAAAGTTTATCAGACACTATTCGAGAGTAGCCTTGCCCTTAACGGACCAAACGGGAAAAGAGAAGATGGTATTGACAGTAGAATGCAAGGTGGCATTCGTCCATCTCAAGGGGAAGTTGAGGAAGGCTCCTGTGTTGGCCTTACAAAACTTTGGTAAGGACTTTGAGGTAGAAATGGATGCTTCAGACTTTGCATTGGGCGCAGTTTTGAAGCAAGACAACCATCTAGTAGTGTTCTTCTCGAAGAAGTTGGACAAAGCTCAACAGAAGTGGCCTGCCCATGAGAAGGAATTGTTTGCAGTGGTCAAGGCGCTCAAGGAGTGGCGACACTACCTTGGGAGACACTTCAAAGTTTAGATGGACAATGTGGCAACGAAACACTTCTTGTCACAGCCCGACCTGAGGGGAAAACAAGGTTGGTGGGCTAATGCTTTGGCCGAGTTTGATTGCGAGATTCTGTACAAACCTGGGAAGAGCAACATCGTGGCAGATGCGCTAAGTCGAAAAGCGAGTTTAAAGTTGGCGATATCCAGCGCGACAGCAACCTTTTGGGATGATGTGCAGACCGCATACGAGAACGATGGTCTAGCACAAGAAGTGTTGCTGAGGAATCTAGAGGCACGGGAAGCCCACTAGAGAGGTGAGCTGCCAATGGAAGAGAAAACAGGTTATTCGGAATGTAACGGACTCATATATTACAAGCAAATGTTCCAGAAGGGGAACTAAGGAAGTTAGCCTTAGAAGAGTGTTATGACAGACCTCTTGCGGGACACAGCAGAGTGCACAAGACAATGGGCTTACTCAAGAGGAAGTACCACTGGCTAGATATGGCTAAGGACATCCAAGACTATGTAAAGACATGTTCCACATGTCAGCAGGTCAAAGCTGTGACTAAGGCTAGTGGGGGCTTGTTACAAAGCATCCCAATTCCAGATCATCCGTGGAAATGTCTTACGATAGACTTCATCACAGGACTCCCCCCAAGCGAGGGGTTCGATGCGATATTGGTGGTGCTGGACCGATTTTCGAAGATGGCACATTTCATACCCACCACAACGGAAGTGGATGCAGAAGGTGTGGCGAAGTTGTTCTTCGAACAAGTGGTTTGAGTGCGGGGAAGGTCTAAAGAGATTATCTCGGATCGAGATAAGATCTTCACTAGTAGGTTCTGGAGAACACTCCTGGAATAGTATCGCACCAAGTTGAAATTCAGCACAGCCTATCACCCACAGACAGGTAATGGGTATTAAGTCAAGTTTGATGGCACTAACACTTCTTGACAGACGGATAAACGGAAAGGGTGAATAGGCAGCTGGAGAAGTATTTGCGATGCTATGTCTCGGGAGACCAGACCGATTGGGTAAGTCATTTGGGACTTGCGAAAATGTGTTATAACAACTCAATACATTCGAGCATCGGGGTGAGTCCATGGGAAGTCATCGATGGGCGAGCTATTGAGGTCTTGTGGAACTCGGCGTGGCCGAGTATCATGGAGAGTTACCCGCAGTGGAGGTATTCACGGCGGAAAGACTCAACATTGGAATATAGTGAGGGATTCCTTGGAACAGGCTCAACAAAGGCAAACCAAGTACGCGAACCAGAAGCATCGGGATGTAGAGTTCCAAGCTGGGGAGAAGGTGTGGCTGAACACCAAGAACCTCAGGCTACCAAGTGGGATCAGCCAGAAGTTGACCCAAAGGTAAAAATGCATGTATTCCTGTAAATGAATTGATCTTGAGTTCCTTAAGCAAGTTTGCGGGGCCTTATAAGTTTGAGGCTCGAATCAGTAAAGTGGCTTACCGTCTCCAACTTCCTCGAGAGATGGGGAAGATGCACCCCGTGTTCCACGTGAACTTACTCAAGGTGTATTTTGAGGATCCGCTTCGCAAGGACCAAGTAAAACTTTTACCTAAGGTTATCCAAGGGGAAGAGGAATACAAAGTCGAGGCCATTCTCAATGCGCACAAAAGCAAGCGACAAGGACGCGAGGTGAGAGAGTTCCATGTGAAGTGGAAAGGATTTCCACACTGCGAAGCAACATGGGAACCAGAGGAGAATCTAGCAAACGTGTAAGATCTAGTGGAGGAATTTCTGCAAGGCAGAACTCTATGTACTTATGCAAAGTTCAATTAAAGTATGAATTTGTGAAGTTGAGAAATGGCATATGTTGGGATCTGAAGGCGCGCCGAAGGTAAGCTAATTAGCATGGGTTAGCTAGGTCGACCAGGCGTAGGGAACTACACCCGACTCCCTGCGGGGATGTTGAATCTGTAGACATATTCTATGGAGGTAGGGTTCGAGTCCCAACCCCCTAGTAAAGCAAGGCTAGGTTCAAGTCCCGACCCCATACTAGGGCGTGGTGAGGTGAGGAGTATAGGGACACCTATAGTCCGTATGGGCTCTTGGCTAGGGAGGCTAACTTAGGCATACCACTAAGTGGGGGGATGCCCCCGGAGACATGGTCAAAAAGTCGTAGGATAAAAAAGAAAAAGAGACGTTCGATGTGGGCATCGAATTTCTTCTATGGGTGGTGGAGTTGTAAGGAACCAACTCGCCAAGGTGTCGTAGGCTAAAGGATCCCCGAAAGCATGACTAAAATGACAAAGAGTTCATCGGATAGGACCGAGTCAAAGATCGAGTCCAAGACTAACTCTGAGACCGAGTTTGAGATAGTGTCCGGGATCGAGTCCGAGGCCTAATCGGAGACCGAGTTTGAGACCGAGTTCAAGATAGAGGCCTAATCAGAGACCGAGTTTGAGACCGAGTTCGAGATAGAGTTCGAGATCCAAATCAGGTCCGAGACCGAGTCCGAGGTCAAGTCCGAAGTCGGGTCCGAGATCGAGTCCGAGACCGAGTCCGAGACCGAGTCCGAGACCGAGTCCGAGTACTAATACACATACTAATACGGGTCAAGGTGAAGCCCAAAGCGTGGTACCAGCTAGTTTCGCCTCTTCCTTGTTTTTTT
>NW_003314303.1:552538-558230 GCF_000143415.4 Selaginella moellendorffii | reverse complement strand
TCCCCCTCGCCGGGTTAGACTGAACTTAAGGTTCGGCTACACTCCCCGCAGGCACAAGCAGCCAAGCACACCAAGCCTCCAGATTCCTAACACCCCTTGGTACCACAAGACTTGATCATGGGACCCTCTAAATCCCAAGCCTTGGGTGCAGCACTTGCTTCGGGACGTCGGGGCGAAACACCGTGGCCTAACGGCCCGGTATGAGTACCTCTACCCCCCTTTTTCCATCCCGAAGGGAAGCCCCAACCCCCCGGAAGGGCGAGGACCAATGAGCCCCAAGGTACTCAAGGGGGGCACCCCTCCCCCTGAGCTGGGAGCCCCCCAGTCGGTTTCCCTTTGGGGAGGGGGAGCTGCTCTGGAGCACTCCCTGGGAGGGCCCCTCCGGCACCAGCCAAGTCCATGCTCAC
Organism: Selaginella moellendorffii; assembly: GCF_000143415.4. Taxonomy (NCBI): domain Eukaryota; kingdom Viridiplantae; phylum Streptophyta; class Lycopodiopsida; order Selaginellales; family Selaginellaceae; genus Selaginella; species Selaginella moellendorffii. The sequence goes on along the minus strand of NW_003314303.1, from coordinate 557,823 downwards.
GCCCACCCAAGGCCCCTCGGTCCCAGTCTCAACCTCAAGTCGGTTTGGAAGCCCAACTGGAGAGTCCCTTCAAAACTGGTTCCTGGACCTCACTATCCCTACTATACTTTTGGAACCCCCTGCAGCCCCCCCCCCCCTGGGAGACGCACGCTTTGGGCTTTCACCCCTTGACCCGTATTAGTATTTGGACTTAGTCTCTGGCTCGATCTCGGACCCAATTTCGGATCCGACTTCGGATTCGGTCTCGGACTCGATTTCGGACTCGATCTCGGACCCGATCTCAGACCCGACCTCGGACTCGACCTCGGACTCGGTCTCGGACCTGATTTCGGATCTCGGACTCCGTCTCGAACTCGGTCTCGAACTCGGACTCGAACTCGGTCCCCGAGTCGGTCTCAGACTCGATTCTGGACCCTATCTCGAACTCGGTCCTAGAGTCGGTCTTGGACTCGATCCTCGACTTGGTCCCATCTGATGAACTCTTTGTCATTTCGGTCAAGCTTTTGGGGATCCTTTAGCCTACGACATCTCGGGGAGTCGGTTCCTTACACTTAAGTCTAGTCTAACCCGGGGAGGGGGATTGGGAGAGATTTGGGGATCCGTGGATGGATGGCTAACACTCCGTTGCTCATGCAGTGAGTAGCTGAAACCAAGTAGGACCAAGTAGCAGCTGGTACCATAGGTGGGAACCTTGGCGAGGGAACTTAGCAAAAGTCAATGCAGTGTTGGATGGATAGACGAGGTAAGCTGGCAAATTGGAAAGGAAAAATTTGTGGCTTACAATTTGGTATCGGAGCCTTTTCCTCAGTTCTAGCGAAGGATAGAGGCGGATTGCTGGGAAATGGCAAAGGCAGGGCAGAAACGAACCAAGGTGGAGATAGAACCTCCTCCAGAGCTGGAGCCTCCGGTCGAACAAGAGGCTATGGATGAGGAATCCTTGCTTGAGGAGGACTCTAGTGAGGAAACTTCCAAACAGGAGTTTAGTGGCGAGGTGCGGTCGTGGGGGGGTAGTCGGGGGGTAGAGGGGGTAGTGGGGGGGTAGAGGTACACATACCGAACCGTTAGGCCACGGTGTTTCGCCCCGTCTTCCCGAAGCAAATGTTGCACCCAAGACTTGGGATTTAGAGGGTCCCATGATCAAGTCTTGTGGTACCAAGGGGTGTTAGGAACCTGGAGGCTTGGTGTGCTTGGCTGCTTGTGCCTGCGGGGAGTGTAGCCGAACCTTAAGTTCAGTCTAACCCGGGGAGGGGGATTGGGAGAGATTTGGGGATCCGTGGATGGATGGCTAACACTCCGTTGCTCGTGCAGTGAGTAGCTGAAACCAAGTAGGACCAAGTAGCAGCTGGTACCATAGGCGGGAACCTTGGCGAGGGAACTTAGCAAAAGTCAAGGCAGTGTTGGATAGATAGACAAGGTAAGCTGGCAAATTGGAAAGGAAAAATTTGTGGCTTACAATTTGGTATCGGAGCCTTTTCCTCAGTTCTAGCGAAGGATAGAGGCGGATTTTTGGGAAATGGCAAAGGCAGGGCGGAAACGAACCAAGGCGGAGATAGAACCTCCTCCAGAGCTGGAGCCTCCGGTCGAACAAGAGGCTATGGATGAGGAATCCTTGCTTGAGGAGGACTCTAGTGAGGAAACTTCCAAACAGGAGTCTAGTGGCGAGGTGCGGTCGTGGGGGGGTAGTCGGGGGGTAGAGGGGGTAGTGGGGGGGTAGAGGTACCCATACCGAACCGTTAGGCCACGGTGTTTCGCCCCGGCTTCCCGAAGCAAGTGTTGCACCCAAGACTTGGGATTTAGAGGGTCCCATGATCAAGTCTTGTGGTACCAAGGGGTGTTAGGAACCTGGAGGCTTGGTGTGCTTGGCTGCTTGTGCCTGCGGGGAGTGTAGCCGAACCTTAAGTTCAGTCTAACTCGGGGAGGGGGATTGGGAGAGATTTGGGAATCCGTGGATGGATGGCTAACACTCCGTTGCTTGTGCAGTGAGTAGCTGAAATCAATTAGAACCAAGTAGCAGCTGGTACCATAGGTGGGAACCTTGGCAAGGGAACTTAGCAAAAGTCAAGGCAGTGTTGGACGGATAGATGAGGTAGGCTAGCAAATTGGAAAGGAAACATTTGTGGCTTACATTCTGCTCCAAATTTAGGTGTGCCACATTTGGTATTAAAGGAATTGTCTCAGCGATTCCTATTCAACTTTTGTCAGATTTTCTGACTCAAGTTGCATACATAGAGACTTTTCTAGTAGATCTGAAGTGACTTGTGTCAAATTAATTAGATTGTACCATTCGGTAAGAATGTTGTATGCATGTTCAGTTACTGATAGAGGCATGCATGTAGCTAGCGTGATGGTGAAAAGGAACTGTACTTTTAAATGGGCAAGTCGAGAGGAGGAAACTCCTGCTAGAGATGTTGCAGAAGAGGCTGAGGCTAAGTCAGAAGAGGAAGAGCCAGATGCTATAGCACTACAGTGTATGGCTCAAGAAGTTGAGATCGAGAATTTGTGAAGGGAAGTTCGTAAATTGAAGAAGAAGAACAAGAAGAGGAAGAAAGAGGCTAAGGCAGGTAAACCAGCTAAACCTAAGCAACCGGACTTCTCTTCAAATTCTGAGGATGATGAAGTTTTGCAACTGCCCCGGGTTGCACGAGTTTCAAAGTTCAAGCCTCCAAAACCACCTAATTTTAGAGGCATGCAGGACAATCAGGTTTTGGAAGATTGGGTCTACGATATGGAAAACAATTTCATAGCGGCAGATGTAGATGATTGTATGAAAGTTGCGTGTGCACAATTCTTTTTCACCAATCATGCCAAAAACTTGATGGTGCCAAGTGTGTGCTGAAAAAGGGTAGACTAGAAGTTAGATTAAGATGCAGTCACGTATCCATAAGGAATACTTGCCAGATGATCTTGGCCTGAAACTTCATGCTGTGCTGTGGCAGTTAAAGTAGTTATGCATTATGTTAATGCGTTTGCTCAGAAGCACATTATGATTGCCAATATGAGTGACAAAGATACTTGGAGTTATTTTCTAAAGGGTTTAAGTTCACTTTCTCATAATGAGATTTTGAAGTTTAAGCCAAAGACATACTTAGAGTGTAAGGAGGTAGCACAGCAAGTTGCCTTTAGTCACTTGCTCATGGAACAATATCAGCAGCCGTATGCTAATACCTTGGACAAGAATAAGAATTCTAAGAATAAAGAAGGTGATTAGAAATAGAGGGTAGAAAGAAGGTTTTGCCCTAGAGGCTTATAAGAAATAGTTAACAATGGTGGTGGTGGTTGGAGACCACCAATAGCTTCTTCTAGTCCTAGGCCCTCTGTTCCTCCTCTAGGTGGGTTCAAGTAGCAGCAACTTGCAAAACCTCCTCCTAGCGGAACGGGTAATGTAAGTTATTGCTTCCATTGTGGAAAGTCAGGACATAGATCCTCAAAATGTTCAAACAAGCATAAGACATGGTTTTGTGTTAATGTCATGAAGGAAGACAGTGGTGGTGAAGCTAAAGAGGTTGACAAGTTGGTCAATGCAAACTATGAGGAAAAGGAGGTGAGTTACTTTTGTTGCTTTCCTATAGCTTTTTTCGCAGTCAATGCAAACACTGATCCGTTGATGTATTTGGTAGGCTTTGTCTGTGGACACTAAATCCAAGTGATGATTGATACAGGAGCTACACACAACGTGATATCCAAAGACTTAGTTAAGTTGTTATGATTGAATGTTGAGCAAATGTCACCCATACACTTTCGGTTTGTGGAAGGTGGGCAAGTAGCCAGAAAATTTGTGAGTGATGTTCCAATAAAAATATCCAAGTGGAAGGAAAGAGTGGACTTGGTAGTGTTGAAGATACCAGATTTTTAAATGGTGTTTGGTATGGATTTCTTTAACAAATATATTAAAGGGATTTATAGTGCTAGACAAATTTGCATCATATTGAAGTCAGAAGAACATCCTGATGTGTCTTTCCAGTTGCAAAAGCGCTCCTTAAAGGATTGGGATGCAAAGTTCCTGATTGCGAGGGCTGCTCAAAAAGCAACTAAGAGGGGATGTTGGACCTTTTGGGTTCAAGTGATGGAAGCTGAGGGTGTTGGTGACTTAGTTCAAATCGGTGATGGGGTTGATCCTATACCAAAAAAGATATTGAAGTTGTTGGCGCAGAATCAGGATATTTTCCCAAAGGATTTGCCGCCAAGGCTACCTCCTAGCCGTGAAGTTGATCATTAGATTGAGGTTATTTCGGGTTCTAAACCACCTACAAATGCTCCATATTATTTGAACATCAAGGAGATTGCTGAACTCAAGAAGCAACTTACGGAGCTTCTTGACAAAGGTCATATCCGACCAAGGAAGTCACTTTATGGAGTGCCGGTACTTTTTGTTATGAAAAAGGATGGAACTATGAGGATGTGTATCGACTATTAGGTACTCAACAAGATCACTATAAAAAATAGTTATCCTTTACCTCGCATTGATGACTTATTTGACCAACTCTTAAAAGCTAAATATTTCACATAGCTTGATTTGCGGTCCGGATATCATCAGATATGGGTGGTAGATCAAGATGTGAAGAAGACAGCCTTTAAGACTCAGTATAGATCTTATGAGTTCCTTGTCATGCCGTTTGGGTTATGTAATGTTCTGGCAACGTTCAACACTATGAAGCTCTATTTCGTTAAAGTGGGATTTATTCAGTAAAATGGGACTAGGTACAAATTTTCAAGTATTTGAAAATGACGTGAAATTATATGTTTTTTGTCCAGGGGCTAGACATATCTGGGGCATGGTGACTAGCGCGGTGACTTTGTGTCCAGACTGAGTCCATCTGGTTGTATAATAAATCTCATTATCAAGGTGAACAAGCCGAATCTGAAGCTAAAGAAGAGCGATGGCATGCGCGCACACACTATTTGTTTGTTCATTGAGCGTGTGGTGAGCTTTCCAAGATGAACGTCATTCCTATTAGCCAGACATATAACTTAATGGTGAGAACATTTAGATATTATTCAATGTTATCTTTTTCTAACGAATCTAATTGTGAAGGTGTAGCAAGAGGCATTGCTAGTCTGGAGAAGTCATTTAACTCATTTGACCCTTAGTGTATTTTCATGAAACTAAATAACATTCATATTATTAAGGAATTTCTCTAGTACCTTTTTTTACGACATAGAGGCTTGCATTTCTTTCAAAGGTGATTTAGTAAAAGGCCTGAGGGCACATGCCATTCTATTTCTCAGACCGGTATTAAGATATACTAGTGCAAAGGGCCACATGCCATCACGCCTCCTCTGATTCA
>NW_003314303.1:513009-552093 GCF_000143415.4 Selaginella moellendorffii | reverse complement strand
TCCTCTGCATCAGTGATGTAGCGCCCCACCCATATCATTTGTTTTTTATTACTGGGTCTGACAAGCACGACCATTCCTTTGCAGACTTGTACTGGATTGAATGCTGAATCTGGCTTCTTGTTCCTCGGCCCACAATAGTGATCCTCAACATCGTTATCTGTCACTGCATTTCCAGAGGACATTGTTCCGCTACTATCTGGTGCTCTGGGTTCTGGCCAAAAGGACTCTTCCAATTCTTCATATACAACCGGCCCATTTTGGATAGCAGATATAATCTTCTCCCAGTATTCGAGCAAAGGCTTGCACCTCTTAAAATAGGATTCTCCACCAAACACCAACCCCCTCTTCCAGAAGGCAATATGCTGTCTAATCCCGGCCACTATACTTTCCTGGTCTTTGAGTCCATCCGGGTGCATCGGCCGTGGGGAACCCTGAGGAATCATAGGTTCCCCAGTTATGGGATCTCTCTTGAAGAGTTCAATGCCATCCACTGGCAGCCACACTGTGTCCCATTCTCTCATCTTGTACCTCATCACTGGAGCACCGTCACGCATGCTGAAATGAAACTGAAGAGGCTTGGAGTGGCCAATCAGCGTTTCGGATCCGTCCCTGATGTAGCCTCTTACAAACCCCTTAAAGTCTGGAACCTCTGTCACAAGTGCAGCTTCAACAGTGCCTTTGATGCAATTTTGGAATTCATCGTAGAGTTGTGGGAGGGTGAGGACATTGGATCGCCGGAGGGACTCTGCCAGGTGACTGAACATGGCATCGACGTCTTCATGAGTGTGCCCAACCATGAGAAAGCCACGTGTAACCGTTTCAAATATGCCTTTGGCAACAAGCATCGCCAAGTACGCGAAGACGTACATGTTTTTGTTCTCACTGCCAGCATTGTCTGTTTGGAGCAGAAGATGGGGTGGAAGGCCACATCGGCCGCAAGAACTTCCTTGAGATTTTGCTTCGTTTGGATGAGGCTGTGCATTCACCGGGCGACCAGCCTCGTCGGAATGGCATGAGGCCTCACGTGATAACCCTACAATTTGACGGCCAACATATTCACTGGGATGGCATGGGGCCCCACGCGATACTGCAAGCCTTTGCTCCTCCTCCAGCTGAACCCTGTATGGGGTTCGATCGACAAGGGCCTTATGCAAGGGTTGGCCGTTCAGCTCAGTCTGCGCACTTTGCAGAGACCTTAAGTGTTTTGCTAGGGACGCAATCATCATGTTTGCACCCCCGCCACCCCATAGAGGTACAAAGAAGTTCCCATAGTTCTGGGCACCATGCCCATGAGCGATTATGCCAAACAGAGACACAGGCAGCTGCATGAATGAAGAGATTGCCTTGGGGGCAGGATTGAGTCGAGGTAAGCACGTCTTTTTCTGGTCCATTTTGTCGTGGATGATGCAGAGGTAAGAGTCAGGTCTCTCCATGGAGAGAATCCTGTTATGATAATATGCAGTCCTGCAGCTTCTCTGCTCGATGTTGTGGTCGAGCCGCCTTCTAACCAACGTCTCTCGCTCTTGAGCACTGCAAGAATTCTTCTACAAAGCCATTTTGATAGCAGTGCACTCGTCACACTTTGAAAAGCTGGAGTACTTTCCTATACTCACATCCCTGAACCTGTTGCTCCACAATCTACTAAATCTAGATTGGCTCAGCTTCCTGTAGCCATTACTTTGGAGTTCCCGATTCACATCTTCCAATATGGCCCCCTTGGTATACATGGAAGGGAGAACTCGTTGGGTGTCTCGTGTTCCATCTTCCAAGAGGCGGGTTTTATGTGGTTGCTGCTCGCTACATGTCTCGACAAACCTCTTGAAGATTGCCTCTCCATATACAACATGACCCCTGGTTTTGTGCGTACCGTCGTTCCTATGGACTGCCTGTTGAACCCTTTGTTCCTCGAACTCAGTTTTGATTCTGTAGAATGTGGTTCGAGGGACTCCATAAATGATTCTCCATGCCTTCATGCAGACCAAACCCCTCTGGAAGACCATGCCCCCCACCTGATGTTCTGAAGCATCAACAGATGACCGTAATGCCTCATACACAAAATTGCGAGCTGCCTTCCAGGACAATGTCTTGTATCTTGCTCTCTCCTCTTCAATAGCATCCCAATCAGCATGTTGACAGCACCTCCTCTTGCAACAAGCAACTGTCGAGACCATTCGAACCTCCATCGCCATTTTCTGCCTTTTCGGTTCGTTGCTCAGATCCCTTTGGCTGCGCTGTAGGAAGGTGTACTTTCTTTTCCCATGAAGAGATGTTCTGTCATCAGTTGTAGTGGTGTTTGATTGTGAATCCTTCACATTCTCAAACACTAAATGCCTCAATTTCCACCGCACAATGCTTCCAATAGTCAGACTATTTTCTTCTGTGTCAACAACCTCTAAAATTGCAACTCCAATATCATCCCAGCCCAATTCTTGATTAGCAACCGCATCTCTTGGATCGACAACTGTGGCTAAGCCCTCAGCTACCACCTCCCCCTCGGGGTTGTTTAGAAACACCTTTGCCTGAATCCATGTAGCACGGTTCTTAAGATCCACGGAGGGAACATGCGTCGCACTTGCGTTGTCCCCAACATCTGCTTTCTTCTGCAGATTTTTCAAGGCAACAACAACATTTACCCCGACGACCATCTCTCCTCGTTCAATAGCGACCACATTCCCATCGAAGACAGTCTCTACTGATACAGCAGCATTGCCTTCCCCAAGCCTTTGACAGTGTATAACAAAGTTCCGATCCATAGACACAAGGGTCCCTTTTGCAACTCTCTTCCCACCATTCAAAATGTAAACCTTTTCCCCAACCCTGAAGGCCATTCTGAAAGTGCAGAAAAGAAGTTAAGACCATACAAAAAATGATTGGAGAATGGCCTAAATCATAACATACCAAATAGCATGAGGCCACATGCCATTATTCAAACATGCTATTGACACCCACGTGAAATTTCGCATTCACAAAATTGGCATGAGGCCTCATGCCATCTTGATATACACACAGCTGCAGGCAAGTAAAAACATACATGACAATATGCTAGCCATGAAATTGCAAGGGCCCAAGATGGCATGTGCCCTCATGCCATTTCTAAATGTGGTCCTAAACCATTCCATGGTGAACATACCAGGAAGCACAAGTGCCGAATATCAAGAGGAAGCGGTAGCCACACCAAAGACAGTGCCACTCGCAACACCGCAACTACTCGTAGCGCCACTCGCAACACCGCAACTGCTCGTAGCGCCGCTCGCACAAACTGCCACTCGCATAAACTGCCGCTCGCAATGGCGCTCGCAATGCCGCAACCGCTTGTAGACGCATGAACCACAGCTCACAACGCCGCTTACACAAGCAGCGCTCACTGCGCTCAGCGGAACCAAGAACACGGCGCACAAAAATGATAGACCTAGGAATGAGTTCGAGAATTCAAAAATAACACACGCTTGAACGTCACATCAAATCCTCTGACAAACCAGATCTTATGATTCCTCTGACAAATTTCAAACTAAGTAGCTTCTAGACTTTGCTGTCGGAGGTTGAACTTTGTCACATCATGTCCTTGCCTCGATCCAGCTGTGCCATGTTAGTGATTCGAACTTTGCCATGCCATGTCAGCGATCCGCGCCAAGATTATTCGCCGTGTAAAGGAATAATTATGCTGTGTGTGTACGTCCATTTATGGCAATATAAGGCCACATGCCATTCAAAGAATAATGCTAGTCGAGCATCTTTTGGTGCATTTTTGGGTTCAAAATTGCATGAGCCCACACGCTATAAAGTTTACCTGTACCAAAAATAGAAACAGCTTTATTTACTTGGGAATTTATCTGGTTGAGGCATTTTTAAACTTACAAACACATGCCCTACTTACATTCCTTTGGTTGCTTAAAATTCAAAAATATTATAAACCTTTCTTTTTGCATTTTCAATGTTTTCAATTATGGTTTTTGATTTTCGCAGGACCAGCCTAGTAATCTATTTGCATCCCGTCATGTTTATAGCTAGCTTTCGTTTGTCCCCTTCGCTAGCCTGAGATACATCTGCTCGGCATCTGCCTCTTACAGCATTTGCCCAGAAAGGGCATCTTTCTTCACGCAGCATTTGCCACATGTTTAGGGTTAGGGTTTAGGGTTTAGGGTTTAGCAATTCAGTAGCTTGATAAACATGCAAATACAGAACTTGATGCAAAATCCTTTGATATGTCACAATGCCCCTAGGACCATAAACACATTTCAATAGAGAGGGTCCTTTCATTTCATAACTCCTTACGTAGATCTTGGTGAAACCAGAGTTAGTGAAGTTGGTTTCTTGTGATCCCGCATCTGATTGTGATGTCCCTTTGCAGTGTTGATGGAAAGGTCAATGCACACCAAACTGTAGAATCTTGGAGCAAAATAACAGTCGGATCTATGGCAAATGCCCCTGAAACATTGTAAGGCTCGTGTGGTCTCATGTGGTGTCCGATCGAGATGCTTCTTTGCAGGGTCATCAAGAAGGACATTGTATACCATTCTGTAAAATCTAGTTGCGATCTAACGGTTGGATCTCCAGGAAACTCAAAACAATCTCGCACGTGTCAGAATATTCTAGGAATATACTCCTATGTGCTCCTGAAAATGGCATGCGGCCCCACGCCATTCAAGAGATAATGCCAGATGACGCCGAGCATTTTTTGGTGCATTTTTTGGGATCAAAATTGCATGAGCCCACATGCTTGAACGTCACATCAAATCCTCTGACAATTTATTTAGCTGAACATCTGGCATTTTTGGAAATACAAGATGCTTTGGAATATCCAATCATGCATGGTATAAATATAGCGAGGGTATTAAATGATATCCCAATCATGATCTTTCTTTTGGATTTCGCGTGCATGCAGTCCGAGGACTGATGACGTTGCGGATTTCTTTTGGATTTCACGCATACGCGCGCCGATCCAGAAATTAATGGTGGTGCCCAAGTCCGAGAAATGATGACGTGGCGGGATTACCAACCGTCGTGACATTTCACGCGTGTGAGGTTAGGTTTTGCATTTTGCTTCGTACTCGCGCTCGCACACTCGCACTCGCATCGCGCTCCCACTCGCGCTCGCATCGCGCTCCCACTTCTCTACAGGTTTCTCGTGTGCATCGGCGTCCACTCGCGCTTGCATCACACTCGCGCTCGCATCGCGCTCGTGTGCATCGGCGTCCACTTCAAGACACACCCAGTTTGTAACTTTGCCGCCAACTCCGCCGCCCACTCCGCCACCCACACGCAGCCCACTTGGCGTCCCGGGAGATTTCAGCGCCACTCTCCAACTGTAAGTGGCAGAGTAGCCTTGCTGCTACAATCCGCTGCACACACAGTGCACATTCGCTAGCGAGTCCGGTTGTCACGCCTCCATTCGGCTTCAAATGGTAAGTCTTTTAGGCCAAGTAGAAAATGGCATGAGGCCACATGCCATTCAGTAGCAACATTGGCATGCACCGATTGGGCTCTCGAGTGCAGTCCGGTTACAGATGGCGTGTAGCCTCACGCCATCTTAGGATGCAGCCTCAAGACATCTGATGCAGTGGTGAATGGCGTGTGGCCTCACGTTATTTCCAGCTACTAGCTTTTCATCTGTCAGCTCTAATTGTTGTGCATTTCTGAACAGGCGAGGAATTGCATTCTTCTTCCAGCCACTGTCAATGTGGATGCAGAGAAGGGGGAGGAGCTCACCAGTTGGACTTTCGGGATGGAAGGCGAGGATCTGAGGCTGTACAACACAGATGGTGGGAGAAAAGAATGCATGGGGATCCTCATCCAAGTGACAGACACTCCATGCAGTTCCATGCAAAAATATGGACAGGCACTTGTGGTAGAGACAGCGTCTGCCTTCAAGATCCACCTTGCACATCCTAGCGGCTTCCCGGAGGGGGGCAGCGGCTATGAGGAATTCCTAGAGGGAGCTAGGGAGAGGTTGTCCAGGAGGCCCACAATTTCAAAGACGCTGCGGGTCTATGAAGATCACATGGAATCCACAGACCTCACCTACGGCGATGTTCAAAAACTATATTCCAACATTGAGCCGTTGAGAGTGACTCCAGTTCGCGAAGCAAAGGGGAAGGGGGTCGATCTGGAAACTACCTCGAAGCAGAAAAGGGTGGTCAAGCTCAAGCCGACATCCGACTCTCCTGCTCCAAAAAAGAAGCTACTCAGTGATGCCATTGCCTCGGGTTCGAACACTACACCCACCAAAAAGAAGAGCCGCAAAGAGCAGAAAGAGCAAGAAGAGGCAGCAAAAATCGTCGCAGATAATAGTACTTGTTACTATTCCAACAAAGTATATACAATCGACGTGAGCCGTATCGACATCCAAAGCAAATACAACCACAGGCTAGTATCTGATGAGTGGGTAGAGAAATTGAAGCAGAAGATGCTGGCAAGTCCAGTAACACCCGACATCGCAGACGTGATCCCCTACTACCAAAAAATGAAGGGCGAGATGAGGTTTCCAGACTTGATCAATAGGAAGGTGTTGGACGATCAGAACATCCGGTTCTATGCCGTCTCCGGGCAGCATTCTAGCTTGGCGATGCAAGAGATAGTTGTGGATATTATGGTGGGCGAGGAGGTGAAGAAAGTCTTCAAGACAAGAGTTTTCCGCCTGATAAAAGGCAACTCGATAAAAGGCAACAAGCCATCCAGCCTGAGCAGCCTATGGAAGAAATGCAGGAGGGGGATGAGGAGCCAGAGAAAGATAATGAGCAGGAAGAGCAGAAGGACGAAGAGGAGGACAAAGAAGAGGAGGACGAAGAAGAGGAGGACGAAGAGGACTTGGATGGTCCTCACAATGGTGACGATCACAATAACGACGACGACGATGATGACGACGATGGCCAGCCTGAGGTGGCCAAAGAGCGGCAGAGGAAGGTCATACAAGACAAACCATCAGGTAAATAATAATACATCCATTCCTAACCTTTTACCATTTCTAACATTGTCCATGTAGGTCGCAGAGCAAATGGTAAGTAGAGATTATTCAGTTGAATTTACAAACTCTAGCCTTTAGTGTCGAGGAAGGATAGTGCCAAGCAAGGGTCGAAACGTATGTCCAATCTTCAGAATCAGCAGTGCGCTCAAGTGATATCGGTCCTAGTTCCTCAATAGCAGTTGATGGTAAATACAGTATAGTCGATTCAATGTGCTAATGAGTTTGTTTTTAGTAGCACGGGAGGATACCATCTCAATCGAAGGGAGATATTTGGACATGCATATGGATCCGCCAGTGGACTCTACTTGGCTGCAAGAGTCATTAGAGCTGGTGGAGGCTACTATCCATATCAACGCCAAGCAAGCTGACCACGCTCCACTTGATGCTGCCCATACCACTGAGTCAATCTTGTCCACGTATCCAACTGACGGTGACCAGGCACCATTGGACCCACATGAGGCCGCCCCAGCCGCCGAGCCGGTCGTATCCTCATTTCCAACGGACTCAACGTGTGCCCAATCGTCTGACTACGCGCCGTTGGAACCTCCCTACACCGCCCCTGCTGCCTGTTCGGTCATGTCCACTTTGCCAACGGAGGCACCAGCTGAAATGGCGTGTGATCACACGCCATCGGAACCACCCCATGCCACTGTTGAGCCAGTTGTACCAGAGTCTACAGCTGAAATGGCATGTGCCCACACGCCATCGGATGCGATTGACCCCACATTGCAGAGGAGAGTATTTCCGCCCTTCACGTTTCCTCGACCAAAACCCTCTCAACGACCATCGGGAGCAACATTCGCTAATATTGTAGATGGTAAAATTGACTTGTACCATTTTTTATGCTGACGCATTTCATTTCAGAGTCACGGCGAAGGTACTGTATCGTTTTTGATCTGAACGGTGTCCTTTTCTCCCATGAGCGTGGCTCGTCCTCGAATGTCATTGCACCCTCCAAAGCCTGCGGTCGCAAGTTGGTCAAAAGAGACAGATTCACATTAATCACACGGGAGAAACTGCGGGATCTAATAATGACCATGCGACACTTAAAACAGAGGGCCGGGTTCAATTTGCAATTGGGAGTTTGGACATCCATGATGCGCCACAATGCATTAACGTTGCTACAGATGATGCACGATCAGACGCGAGTAATATTACCATTTGACTTTCTCCTAACGCAGGAGGATTGCTTGACTATGGTCCATGTGAGGGGTAGCAAGCCCATCTTCGTCAAGCCAGAGGCTGTAGTGATGAACCGGACTGCTAGCTCAAGTGAAATCCTCATCATCGATGACTCGCCGATTAAAACTGCAGCAAACACGCACACATATGCAGTGCACCCCATCTCTTGCAGTATGGAAACTAGGGAGAAGAAACCGTATGTTCTGGGGGACCTTGCAAAATGGCTTGGAGCGATGGTGATAGAGAACCGGCCAGTCCAGGAGGTGGCTGCAGAAATCAACCAAATGGCAGATGGAACGGTATATCAGAAGCCATTTGATCGGACAGACACCAGTCATCATTTATGGCATGTATATTGTCTAACCAAGCACTATCCCCATCTCCATAATCTGCTCAACCGGATGGGTTCTTCGACCATTGAACATGAGCGTGGACGTATTAGAGAAGAGATGGCATTACTATTGGGTTTAAATCCTGATAGTGTGGAGAGTGATGAAATTCCAAGATTATTGTATAGGCGTTGGAGGCAAAAAATAACAGTCTGAGATGGCATGTATTTATTTAAAAATGTAACTTATTATGGCATGGGGTTCCATGCCATTGTATTAATATTAAAAGACAATTCTTTGAGAGGATTTGCATTATACTAGAAGTGTTACAGCATGTTATTGGAAGTCTACGAAGTTGTTTTATTAATAATGGGAAAGTAAAGATTGAATGGGGACTTGGGCTCCACCTAGACTCGGAGCAACTGAGCCAATATTAAAAGGATGGAAAGAAATTGGACGACGATGACAAGGAGAAGAGAGAGGTGAAGCAGTGGCAGGGGGAGGAGAAGTGATTGAGTAGACATTTCCTTGTTTAAAATAAAATGGCATGTGCCTCAATGCAGTTGAATTTTGTTATATTTATATACTATATAAAGGTTTGGAAACCTTATTTTACAAGTGGGATAATGACAATTCCCACTTTAACGAAATAGAGCTTTATGATGGATATAATATTTAGAGATTACTTGAACACATTTGTTGTTCTATATATCAATGATATTCTAATCTTTAGTGAAACATTGGAGGATCATTTGAAACACTTGGAGCTGATGTTTCAGAAGTTGCGCGAACACAAACTATATGCTAAGGAAAGTAAATGCACTTTTGGAAAATTTGCGTAAACTTTCTCAGACATATAGTTGGTGGTGGCATAATTGAGGTGGATCCAAAAAAGGTTGAAGCGGTGAAGTCCTGGAAAGTCCCAATAATTGTATCAGATGTTTGTCCCTTTCTCAGTTTAGCGAGATACTATAGCAAGTTTGTCCGCAATTTTGCAAGAATTGCTCTTCCATTGATTGAGTTGATGAAAAGTAGTATATAGTTTCATTGAACACTAGCTTGTCAATGTGCTTTTGTATGATTGAAGGAGATCTTGACTATGGTTCCTGTTCTCAAGATTCCGGATCTTGATAAACTTCAAAGTGCATTATGATGCATCTGGCTATGCTATTGGTGCCGTGTTGCAGCAAGATTATGACAAAGTGGTTGTTGTTACGCTAAGGTGACATGGTTGTTCCATTGCGTTCTATTCCAAGAAATTGGATGAAACCCAACGAAGATGGCCAACGCACGAGAAAGAGATGTTTGCTATAGTGTTGGTGTTAGAACACTGAAGACACTATTTGGGTGGACATACCAAAGTTTATACAAATAGTAATACACTGAGTTACTTTGCTACGCAGCTAAAGCTTATGCTAAAGCAAGCTTGTTGGCAAGAGAAGCTTGTTAGATATGATAATTAAATCATATATAAACTTGGTAAAGACAATATTGTTCCGGATGCGTTGAATCGTCAAGCTCAGTTCTAGGCAATATCAGCAATCAGTTTAGACTAGTTGGAGGATGTTCAGGCTTCATATAAAAGTGATATGTTGTCAAAGGCAATCTTGCACCATGCGGAGTTGTCAAAGCAAAACACTAGTAGCAAAGTAGTGAAAGTTGCTAGTTAAACCAATGTGAAACTTCACTTCTCAGTTTGGGATGGGCTTATATTCTATAAGCAAGAAAGATTGTATCTTCCTTTTAAGGATCTGCAGCAGTTGTTTCTGCAAGAACATCATGATGTTCCAACAGCAGGATATAGTGGAAAATGCAAGACTCTTGCTTCATTGAAAAAGGGATTTTTTTGGTTTGGTATAGAAGGTGATGTAGCGGATTATGTCTGTTCTTCCCCTATATGCCAGCAATGTAAGTGCAGAACTGAGAAGTAGACTAGAAAGTTGCAATGCATTCCAACACTAGCATGGCCATTTCAAAGTGTGACTCTTGATTTCATCACTTGCTTACCGAAGTTTAAGGGTTATGATACTTTGATGGTAGTTGTGGATCGGTTCTTGAAGATTGCACACTTCATTCCAATTGTGGCAACAGTAAGTGCAAAGCAAGTAGCAAAACTCTTTTTCCATGAAGTAGTGCGGGTTCGTGGTCTTCCCAAAGAGATGATCTCGGATAGAGATTTGAGATTTACGGGGATGTTTTGGGGCACACTATTCCAGTTATTTGGTACCAAGTTGAAGTTTAATACAACTTATCATCCTCAAACTGATGGGCAGACCGAACGTGTGAATGCTCAAGTTGAGGATTATCTGTGGTACTATATCACAGCAGACCAATGCGACTAGGTTGAGCATTTGGATACAATAGAAATCTGTTATAACAACACATTTCATAGCACTATTGGTTGTTCTCGATGAGAGATGCTGCAAGGGAATGCTCGTGGGGTGCCTCAAGAGATTATTGTACCGAAACCAATATCTAAAGTGTTGGTCCCAACCATTGAGACTTATGTGGAGCAGTTACGCTAAGGTTGGTCTAGAGCTATTGAGGCAATGGCTAAAGCTCATGATAGGTATCGATGTGACAAGGATCAACATCGTCAGGATGTATCCTATCAAGTGGGAGATCAGGTGTGGCTATCTTCCTGGAACTTGAATATTAAGGGATCTTTATCTCAGAAACTATTATTGCAATATATTGGACCCTATTGAGTGTTGAAACAAATTGGTGATGTATCCTATCGGTTAGATCTTCTTGCGGAGATATCCAATGTTCATAATGTATTTCATGCCAATCTATTGGCTCTTTACACTATGGATGTTGCACATCACAGGGAGATTCGTCCACCACCAGAAGTTGTGGATGGTGAACCTAAATATGAAGTGGATGCTATTTTGGGTACATGCTGGCTTAAACGTGCCAAACTTCAAGAGTATCTAGTTAAGTGGAAAGGTTACCCAACTTGTGAATCAACTTGGGAGCCTCTTAGTAATCTTACACATGCTTGTGAGCTTGTCACGGAGTATGAGAATAATAATAAAGACTAGCTTTTGTAAATCTTGTAATCAATCTTGCAAATCAATAAAGTAATATATTTCTATCAATCAAAGTTTTTTTTCTCTCGTTCATGAGTACTTGGGTCAATTTTGGTAGGTTGACTTCGGCACTTCGGTGTATGGGTCCAATTCATAACTATGGGGATAACTATTATAGATTGGTCACAAGTCCCTGCCTCTCTCTCGCTGACTCATTTTTTAAAAGGGGCGTGGTCGTTTAAACAACTTAATCTGCCAGTATATAATAGTTGTCTAAATCTTCCTGACAATTTCTTGCTCAGAGGAAGTTAGGCCTTTGGCCTTCTCCCTATGTCCCTGTAGGCAGGGATGTATCATTCCTTTGTAAACCAAGTGGTACTCGGAGCAGCAAGGGTGGCTAACTATGTTAGTCATTTCCTTGTTGGTGATGGCCAGAGGGTGTCTAAGTCTTAATGTCTTTGGACATAGAGGAGAGGTTGTTCCACAACTTATTTAAGTTGATGTGTTTCCCATATAGTGTGCTTTCCATTAACTTTTGGAGTTGTTTCCTTGACGGTTTACTAGACTTAGGTATGCATCGACGAGGATGTCGATTTTCCCTAGGGGGAGAGTGTCATGAATGTGACTTCGGGTATCGAAAGATACTTAGCCAATCCTTACGAACACTCTTTCCTTACTGTTATGACGGCAAGAGGTTGATACTGTTAGTTCCCTTTATTAGCCCCTCTTATCCAAGTGTTAGTAAACTCGATTTAGCATCTATACTTGGCTGGATGAGCATAATGATGGAATTCCTAAGTGTTTATCTAGCCAAATATACTTGGCCCGGTTTGTTAGTTCTCTTTTGCTCTGTCTTGCACTGGCTTGGCAAGAACCCTCGCATATTGAGTCTAGTCTTTCAATATCGCTACATGATAGTTTACCATGTCTACCAAACACCCTCACTATCATGCCCTTTGTGTTCATCTCATTTTGGTCCCAAATGCTATTTATGGAAAGTGTCTAGATTCACTAATTTGGCATATCTACGGAATGTAAAGATTGTCCTGAACACAATAGTGTTTGTCCTATGTCCAAATTTGTAATCCATGGACATTCCATATTTAGTAAATTTCGAGCTTGTCCCAGAGACTAACTCCTGGTACTAAGAGAGGCTTGGGGTGAAAGCCCAAAGCATGTGTTCCTCAAGGGTGGGGTTCCAAATGTATAATAGGGATAATGGTTGGAATGCATGTTCAACCACCAGAGACATTAGTTTGGCTTTTGTTAGGCTGTGTCGCTCCTTGTTCTATGTCCAACTTGGGTTTAAGCCCATGCTCCATGTTGCTCTAGTCAATGGGGTACCCTCCTCCTCGCATTAGGCCACTAGTATGCCAAAATTGTGCCAAATCGTCTGACATGATTTTGCGTGTAAGTGTTGCTCATGGGATTCTTATTTCATAGCACAATAGACTTGGAATTCGGCTCCAAATTCAAGTGCGTTACAAATGAGCACACAAATGGACAACACTAGGCAAACGATGGACATTAAAGTTGTGGAAGAAATTAAGCCACAAAGTCTAACACATGATGCACCTATAAATGTTGCAAAACCATTGGCTGTAAATACAGTCAATGAGGTGAGTTTAGGCCAAGAAGATCATGGCCAAAAAACTCAATGGGACATAAAAGACGAGGCTATAAAAGAGGGTCTAGGTGAACCATAGGAGTACAGATTAAGTTTTTTCTAGTCCACCTACACATTCAACAATGACACATGCTCCACCAACAAATCTAGCGAGATGAGGCAGCCATAGCAATAGTAGATGCTGCAGTACCACTATAAGGTCAAGGCTAGCTGCACCTTCACACAGAAGTTTGTGAATCAGCCTAGCAAGCCAACAGTTTGAAGTTTCATAGAGGAGCTCACTCACCATATCAAGGAAGGGAAGCAGCTAGTTGATGAGCTGATGCAACTGGTAGAAGATGAGGAAACGACGGAGTACCTTGCGCAAGTCTTGAGCTACCTCAAGACAATCACCAAGAAAGTGAATGGAGTCATGGGCAAGCAAAATCATTAGTGCCACATAATCCAAGAGTGCAATCTTAACCTCCACATCCACTGATGGAGTGTGCATCAGCTGCTAGGACCAATGCATCGCTATACTCGACCAAGAGAATCAGATCATGTGTTAGGAACTCGACGATCTACACCGAAGCATTGAACTTGTCACTATGAAGACCAAATTTAGCAACCTAGAATAGGATTTGGAGAATCTGATTGCCTGAGGATAAGTAGTAGCTTTGTCGTGGGTGAATGATGTTTTTATCTTGTATATCTTTCTAGGCAGAGCAGAAGAAGGAAGCTTAGGCATCTAAAAAAATAAGAGTAACACCTAAGTTTAGGCATCTAAAGAAGAAAGACCTGGCCTAGGCAGTGCTTGTCATAGACAAGTGAAAAGCAGTTAGGAATAGTTATAAAATCATATAGTATATAAATAGCATTTAAACATGCTAGAAAACAATCCCCACTGACTGTTATACACATTTGTATTGAATTAACTATCTTTTCTCCCGCCTATGACTGTTTGTGGAAAGTATAGTTGAGAGAGTGACATATGCTTATTCTTATATATGTCTTTGGGGTTCAAGGTTAAGTTCTCTTCTACTTCTTATTTCTATTCTTCTCTTATTCTCATCTCTATTTATTTATCACTATTTTGCAAGCAGAGGTGAGAACATAAGTATATGTAAGAAAAAGACTTACTCAAAGATCTAATCTCCCTAGACTATGCTACACCTCCTCTTGGGGTTCCTCACCACCCAACCACCCCTGAGCTACCTCAAAAGCTCCATTATATCGCCTCTATTGTGAGTCCTAGCGTAGTTTAAGTTCCTTACTCTAACATACCTTAATATACCCTTGACCTTCCCTTTGACTGACATTGACCATGTGGTCAAAGATGGCTCTTAACAATTGTTCCCCTTTAACAAAGTCCTTGTCCTAAGGATGAGTTGTACCAGTGATCACCCTTTCTTGGGAACCCTGCTCAAGCTCTTGGTCCATCTTCCACAACCGTATACATCAAGGAGGCATTGGGCCCATCACTCTGAGATAGTACACTTTTCAACTAAATGACATAAAATACCAAATGAATTTTCACCATAGCTAATAGCTGCAGTTGATAAATTGCCTTATCAATGCACTCTAGCATTTCATATGGATTAGCATACTAATGGGAAAGTTTGTCACTCTTCCCATTCCGTAAAGGCACCAATGTATTCTACTGCTCACTTCATAGAAAAATCACTCGCACAAAGACAAGATCACCCACCTTATATTCCCAAAATTACCAATGCTCATTAGCAAACTTCTTTGCTCTATCCTAAGCTACTTGCAAATTCCGTTTGCACACCACTAGAATCTCATCAAGTTCTATGGGCAATTCAATTGCCTCTGAATCAATCTTATCTTGAACATCCTTACCCAAATGCAATCCCAACTCCACCACTGTTTAGGGATGCCTTCCAAGCATGGTAAAGTAAGGATTTAGTCTAATTTTATTGTGTTAGCTATTATTGTAGGTAAATTGCACTAATGGAAGATATAAATCTTATTGTCCATACCTTTGACCAATACTACAGCATAGTATATTTTCTACCATCTGATTCACACGCTCGGTTTACCCATCCGTCTGAGGATGATCTCCATTCAAGAGTTTCAAACTCATTTGCATAGCCTTTGTAAAGTTTTTCTAATATTCACTAGTGAACTTTGAATTTTTATCACTAATAATGTCCTATAGCAAACCAAAATCAAGAAAAACCTTCTTCTCTACATACCCTCTATAGCTATGCTCCTCAACAAATTTCACCGAAATAAAGTTGTCATCACTCCCACTATCTAGTAAAATCCACATTAGACCACCACTGAATATACCTTTCAGCATTATAGCTCATTTACTAGTGTCCTTGAACTCCATCTTATTCCACATATAATTGAGTTGACAAGCAACGATCAAAAACCCCTTCCTCCAACCAGAATGGTCATCCCTATCATCCTCACACTGCAAAGTTTACAACTTTTTAATATTTGATTTATTGTTAGTAGAAGATTGACCATTCTTTTTGCCTTGCTGCTTATTCTTCAACTATGGACAATCAACCTTATAGTGTCCAAACTTGCTATAATGATGATAATCTTGTCTATAATTTTTCACAAAGAACTTATACTTTTTTGACCCCTTTACATTTGAAGTATTGTTCCAATCCTTCTGAACACAGTGATCATCACGATGATTCTCAACAAAAGGACTCCTTGAACACTTGCAAGACTTATGCTTATAATTCTCAAGGCAACAAGCCGTATCAAAGAGCTCCTCCAAATTTTTTGTAGGCTAAGAATAATGCAAGTGTTGCCACATGCTCTCACTATAAAGGCTATCCATGAAGTAGGATTTGTTCTAATCTGGATCCTTCATTAGAACAAGGCTAATCAAGTAAGTAAGCTTCTCAATATAATCCCTGAGCATCATTTTCCCTTGCTGGAAATATCAAAGTTTTGTGCAAGCATTCTCCACATCATAGTGAGTGGCAAAACATAAACAAAAACCAGCCTCAAACTCATCTATAGTAGACACTAGTGGTTTTTTATCTACAACACGAAACTGTAACAGATATAATTTTCCATTTTACTTTAGTCACTTAACCCCGACCACTTGGAGAAGTATCACTCACAACCTTCATAAGTCCTATTTTAGACTTAGGGACTTGCTAGCCCCATGAATGGCATCTATACCACTTAACCTTTGCACTTAGTCCAAGTGCTCTACATGTTTAATCCCATAACCGACACCCAAAGGTACCACCGACATATCAGCCCATTATGCTAAGGCCATGCCCACTCACTTTTGGCACACTGGTGGTCTAAGACACAATCCTATCTCTCAAAGACTAGGCCATCCATCCATGAATGATCATCCCAGATCCACTTCTTAACATCCTTAGGATATCTGTAGATATGGGGGAACAACCTTCCCCAATATCCCTTTTTTGGTCCCCACAAAATCCCTTTCCATCCACAATTGTATTTACCAACATTGCTATTGAGTCAGAGTTCAAAGGCCCATTGCCAACCACTACATCCTATTGACCTCTGGGACTTCCTTGCTATATAACCACATCCTTGGTCACCACATAAAAGGACTGCTCCTCTTCCTTTCCACAGTCTGGAACTTTAAAATGACATTTCAAAACACTACAACCCTACACAAGCCTTGTAGGTACTCTCCCCACCTTCTGCCTTTGGGTGCCTTAGCCATGTGGCTAGAGCAAGGTTCCAATAAGCCACACCCAGTATCCAAGTAGGTAGAGCCACCCACACTTGGATTGGGAGCATTAACCATTAAATCTCCTAGAGGAGCTAGAGTCAACTCTTGAACACTTCACTAAGCTACCCTGCTTGTCTATCTGTATTCACTCTAACCTTGGACTCTTAAGTGGATATCTCATCATCTAACATCTAAGTATAGCTTTCCTTGGTCACACTGGCCTTTTTTGGCCAAATTAACTCTACTGGAGTCCTCCCCCTACTATACTTTTGGAGCTTACTAAACCCCCTAGAGTTTGGGAGATGATCGCTTTAGGCTTTCACCCTTAGACACGAACTCAGACTCAGACTTAAACTCAGACTCAGATTCAGACTCGGTCTCAGACTTGATCTCAGACTTAGTCTCAGACTTGGTCTCAGACTCGGTCTCAGACTTGGTCTCAAACTCAGTCTCGATCTCAGTCTCGGTCTCGGTCTCGATCTCGGTTTCTGTCTTGGTCTCTTTCTTGGCCTCGACCTTGGACTCTATCTCAGATCCATCTCAGACTCCATCTCAGATCTATCTTGGACTCCATCTCGGGTCCATCTCAAACTCCATCTTGGACTCCATCTTAGGTCAATCTCGAACTCCATCTCCGACTCCATCTCAGACTCCATCTCGGGTCCATCTTGAACTCTATCTTGGGTCCATCTCTATCGCAAATGTGACTTCGGGTATCAAAAGTTACGTGTCTGCTAGTCCTTATGGACACTCTTTCCTTACTGCTACGATGGCAAAAGGTCGGTATTGCTAGACCTTTTATTAGTCCCTCTTGTGCTAGTGGAGTTAACTGGGCATTTCGAGTGTACTTAGAATGGACAAGCATAAGGATGAAATTCCTACGTGTTATTAACTAAACATACTTAGCCCAGTAAGGAGTCCTGTCTTGTTATGTCTTGCACTAGCTAGTGACAAGAACCCTCACGTATTGAGATTAGTCCTTTAATAACGCTAGCTTACCGTGTTTGCCAAACACTCTCGCTATCATGCCTTTTGTGTTAGTCTCATTCCAGTCCCAAATGCTATTTATGGAAAATGTTTAGACTCGCTCATTTAGTATATCTATGGAATGTAGAGATTTTTTTGAACACAATGGTGTTTGTCCCACGTCCAAATTCGATATCTAGAGACATTCCATAATTAGTAAGTTTCAAACTTATCCCAGAGATTAACTCCTAGTATTAAGGGAGGCTTGGGGTGAAAGCCCAAAGCATGTGTTCCTTAAGGGGGGGGGGGCTTATGCGGTGTTCTAAATATATAATAGGGATAATGGGTAGGTCGGGCATGGCCGACCAACTTGAGGTATATGTAAGCGACTAAATTTTTCCATTCTACTTTAGTCACTTAACCACACCTCCGACCACTTGGAGGAGTCTCATTCACAACCTCCATAAGTCCAATTCAGGACTTGGGACTTGCTAGCCCCAAGAATGGCATCCATGCCACTTAACCCTTGCACCTGGTCCAAGTGCTCCACGTGTCCAATCCCATGACCGACACTCAAAGGTACCACCAACATACCAGCCTGTTATGCTAAGGCCATGCCCAATCACCTTTGCCGCATTGGTAGTCCAATACCACTTGCCACACAGTCTTGTCTCTCCAAGACTGGGCCAACCATCCATGAGTGGTCATCCCAGATCCACTCCTTAGCATCCTTAGGATGCCCACCGACAAGGGGAATAGCCTTCCCTAATATCCCTCTGTCAATCCCCACTAAGACCCTTTTTGCCCTTGGCCGTGTTTGCCAACACTGCCACTGGGTCGAGGCTCACAGGCCTGACCACTAAGTTCCATGGTCCTCTGGGACTTCCTCACCACGTGACCATATCCTTGGCCACCACACCAAAGGACTGCTCCTTTTCCTTTCCATAGTCTGGGACTTAGGGACAACACTTCGGAACACCGTGGCCTTACGCGAGCCACCTGGGTACTCTCCCCGCCTTCCACATTTGGGTGCTCTAGCCATGGGCTTAGAGCGAGGTTCCGTTGAGCCACGCCTGGTATCCAAGTAGGTAGTGGCACCCACACTTGGACTGGGAGCATCGGCTAGTCAATCTCCTGGGGGAACTAGAGTCGGCTCTTGAACACTTCACCAAGCTACCCCGCTTGTCAGTTTGTATTCACTCTAGTCTTAGACTTCCCAGTGGTCAGTTCATCATCCAACACTGGGTCTGGCCTTCCTAGGCCAAACTGGCTCCACTACAGTCCTCCCCCTACTATACTTTTGGAGCTCACCAAACCCCCCAGGGTCTGGGAGACGAACACTTTGGGCTTTCACCCTCTCAGACTCGAACTCGGACTCGGACTCGGACTCAGACTCGGACTCGGGCTCGGTCTCGACCTCGGACTCCATCTCGGGTCCTTCTCGGACTCCATCTCAGACTCCATCTCGGACTCCGTCTCGGTCCATCTCGGACTCCATCTCAGACTCCGTCTCGGTCCATCTCGGACTCCATCTCGGGTCCATCTCGGACTCCGTCTCGGTCCATCTCGGACTCCATCTCGGGTCCATCTCGGACTCCGTCTCGGTCCACCTCGGACTCCATCGCGGACTCCATCTCAGGTCCATCTCGGACTCCATCTCGGACTCAATCTCGGGTCCATCTCGGACTCCATCTCAGACACTTCCACGTGTCATGTGTTGGTCCTTTTTGGGTCCCTTTTTGGAGCCTTGCTTATTGCTCGCTTCGTGCTCGCTCCTTGAGCACTTTGTTGGGAGTTCCACTCCCGCTCTCGACCTTCCAAGTCAGAGCTTTTAGTCCAAACGTGTTACACTCGTTTGGCTTTCGCTTCGGCCACTACCACGTGGCACCCTTTCTGGCTCCACTTTGGGGCCTAGGGATTTTGTGTCTCACAACTCCACCACCCATAGACGAAGTTCGATGTCCTCATCGAACGGTAAACCATTTTATAATGTAACACCCGCATGTGTTACCATTTCCATCCTTGGCACCTAGCCAATATTTGTCAATGGTTTGACATTGAAGGCTCACCATGCCTTCTCCGTGTCCGTCAATGGTTTGACACCAAAGGCTCACCATGCCTTGCCCATCCTTTAAGGAGGATAGTCTCTCCAACTTAGAGACTCACTTGACCACCTGGGGTGGTTTGCTCCTTTTTATTAGTTTAGTTCTCGCTAAACCCGTTAGAGACACCCTCTCTAACTCAATTCCACTACTCATTCTTGAGTAGTCACAGATTCCATTGATCTACCTTTGCACTTTAGAATGTTTACTTTTGACTCCTTGAAGTCAATTTCCTAGGTGTCTCCGACACCTTGCCTTGCACATTTTGCGCAGCTCCACTTCCCCTCCTAGGAAGTTCTCTACTCGAAAGCACCCTCATCCTCTTTTCTATTTTTGTGCCACCATTGGCATCACGTTCCATTTATCATTATTTGTGCTAGGGCTGTCCACGGCCCTATCTTTTGGCTACTTAGTTGCTCCCTCACTTGGAGCCTTTCCTTTGCTAAATTGGAGCACTTGGGAATCCATCCTTGGAAGTCCACTTTTTTTTCCACCACTCGTTAGCATCAAACACATTACTGTTCCTTGGCTAACTTTACCATTTGGATTCCTTCAAATGAATCCCATGGCCCATACTTGGCCACTAGTCTTTTGCTCCTATCCATTGATTGTTGCACTAAGCAACACCGAATCTCTACCTCCCTCCTTGAAGTATTCTTTTGATTCCATAGCAAAGGTTTTACTTTGCCAAAACTAGGGTGTTCACCCCTAGTAAGTCTCTTTAGCATTTTCTACGGAGGGCTCTATCCACGGCCCAACTTCGTGACCCTCCCATGGTCTGTTATAAAGACTACTTTCCTTAGACTTACTATGCCATAGCATTTGACATAGCTCATTTCCCTTAGGTGTTCTTCCCACTTGGTCACCTTGACCAAGCCACCCTTTTATCAATAGTTCAAATCAACACTTTGAACTAGGAATCATATTCCTTAACCCAAACAAAGACTTTGTCCTTGTTTAGCCACAAGATCACCTAGTGATCTCATCTCGACCCCTTAATAGGTCTACCAATAGGAACTAGGTCTTCCAGACCCTTCTAAGTTGTTGACTATGACCCCGGGGGCATCCCCCACACTTGGTGGTGCGCCCAAGCCAGCCCTTTCGGCCAAGGATCCATAGCAACCGAGACTAGGTGTCCCCATTTCATTCACCACGTCCTTAGTGCCCTTTTGCACCAAAGTGTTCAAGTTAGATATGCCGAGCTTTCACTCTAAACAATCTAACCGTGCATCACGACCCCGGGGCATCCCCCGCTTGACAATGTGCCCAAGCCAATCTCCTCATTGAGAGTCCATGACCACCGAAATATGAGTGTCCTCATATTCCAAACCATCACCACGCCCTAGTGAGTTGGGACTCAAACCCAAGCACTAGAGGGTTGGTGTAGCGCACGTGGTTTTGACCCTTTATCCTATGGTGATTTACCATAGGATAACACCACGAAGCGGAACCTAAAGCCTCTTTGTGCCACGTGACAGATGCCACGTGTCACATGCCACGTGTCCATGCCACGTGTCCATAGGAATTCGAGGTTCAGGGCCTTGGGCCACTGAACGAATGAACGGTGCCAAACTCCCAAGCATGGAGCCAAGGAGTGATGGAACCGAACCACGGAGCAACTCCCAAGCATACAGCCCAAGGAGCGAAGGGACAGGGGCCTGGAGTGACTTGGAACAGTCCTGGAGCAACCAGCATCCCATTGCCAGGACCAGCACGCAAAACGGAGCCAAACGGAGTCTGGCACTATTTCGGCATACCGGTGGCCTAACGTGAGGATATGGGTACTCCACCAGCTAGCATGGAATGGAACTTGGGCTTAGACCCAAGCCGGACGCAGAACAAGGATAGGCATGCAAGCGGGAGCTAGACTATGCCTCAGGTTGGTCGGCCATGCCCGACCTACCCACTATCCCTACTATACATTTGGAACCCCCCATAGCCCCCCCCCCCCCCTTGAGGAACACACGCTTTGGGCTTTCACCCCAAGCCTCCCTTAGTATCAGGAGTTAGTCTCTGGGACAAGCTCGAAACTTACTAATTATGGAATGTCCCTAGATTGCGAATTTGGACATGGGACAAACACCATTGTGTACAGGACGATCTCTACATTCTGTAGATATGCCAAATGAGCAAATCTGGACACTTTCCATAAATAGCATTTGGGACGAATTAAGACTAACACAAAGGGCATGATAGCGAGGGTGTTTGGCAGACACGGTAAGCTATCATCTAGCGATGTTGAGGGACCAATCTCAATATCGCAGGGGTTCTTGATACTAGCAAGTGCAAGCCAATGACACAAGTTTCTCAAACCAGGCCGAGTATGCTCAGCAAGAAACACATAGGGTTCCTACCTTATGTTTATCCAATCTAAGTGCATGTTCATTGACCAGTTTCTCAACTAGTTCAAGTGGGAACTGATAACGGGTCCAGCAATACCGACCTCCTGCCATCGTGGCAGTAAGGTAAGAGTGTCCGTAAGGACTGGCCGACAGGTAACTTTCGATACCTGAAGTCACATTCGCGACAGTTGGGACTCAAACCCAACCTCCGTATATGCATCTACGGACGGCATCACACTAGATGCCTGGCGTGACTCCCCACGCCGGTGCACCAATTTATACTTAAAGCGCACTATAGATCACAGCTTAGGAACCTAGTTCCTCCACACTGCCAAGTCCTCTCACTTGACACGTCTTTGATCATGCATGGACTCCTCCATGCTTGGCCCCATGGCCCACCCTTTTGAAGTTATCACCTTCAACTAGGGTATTTGTTCCCCCGACTTGCCAATCTCGCTTGGCAAGTCCTCCGACCAACGTAACATGGTTCCTGCATAAGCGTGAAAGTCCTTGACCATCGACTTTCGTTCAAAGCCCTCTCTTTGAACACTTGGGAACTACTTCCCGAACCTTGATAGCCTTGCCTCATGGCAAGCTTCAAGACCACGCTTCTGCTGCACCACTCTAGTTTCGCACGTTCCATGAACCATTTACATTTGGCCCTTCTAGGTACTAAACTACCTAGAATCGTCTTTGGGAACCTTGAAGGAACTCTGTCCCTTAGCTGCTAAGGCCTCCCTTTTTGCAAGCTTTCCAATTACCATGTAGTCTAACATGGACAATTCCATATTTTAGACTTTCCATGGCATCACGGTTGCGAGCGACAACACCCTTGAGCCCCCACTTGATTCTCCACTCCCAGCTGGCATAACCAACCTTGGTTATGCCCTTCGATTCCTATGGTTCAGTTCTATCCCTTTACTTTTTGCTTTTGGCTTCACACCTTTCCTTCAGTCATTCTCCTCCAGACCAGGAGGATAGTTTTGCACTTTCTATCATGCCTTAGTAAGTATTCTTGGGGATGAACCTACCCGATAGCCTAGGGAGTGGTTCCTCAATCCAGGTATGCTCACCCTATAATCCCACACATCGGGATTAACGTTGTTGCTTACGAGCCTTTACATGCCCATCGCTAGCCTTGCCAAAATTCCATTTTCTGGCTTTGTCCAATTCGAGTAGTCTTCTCCTGTCTCTGCCACCTTGGACATTTGGATAGCACCTTCTATCCATCATTCGCTAGGGACTTAGTCCCTTGGGCCTTATCTATTGCCCTCGCGACATCAAACACTGTTCTAGAGTGTTCGGGTGTCCCAATGACGGCTTCCTTGACAATGAGTATTTCCTTTTATGATATTGACTTACTATATCGCAACATAAGCAGTTTATCCTCCGTAAGGGTATATCCAACTTCCTTATGCCATTAAGAAGGATTGGGTAGCTACCTTCTACCCGTTTAACCAATTATTTTGCACCTCTTGCTTAGTTGCCTCATAGTTGTCAAGTCCTACAACTCATTGCTGGTGCTTCCACACCTCCATCATTATCTAGGTCACCACTCCAACTACATGCTCTGTAGCTTAGGCTATGCCATTCTTATGTCCATTGGGATTCCTTTGGCAAGGGGTTCTCATGAACCCACCAACATAGCCTCAAGGTATCACACCTTGGCACATTTGGTGTCTCCACACCATCGGCTCCACGAGCCTACCTTTATGACACTTCTTCTTTGTGTCTAAGTCTTTGCCAAGACGAATACCACTCTTTCTCATGCCAACCATCCGTTAGCACAGCACCATAGAGGTCACACACAACTTTGTGTCAAAGTTGTTTTCTTTTGGGAACACCTTTCCCACGATTTTAGCATAGCATATTTTGCCATCGATGAGATACCCTCTGTTCTCATCCTTGGATCCTATGATCCTCCCCATCCTTCGTGGTGTACCACACACCTCAGTCCAAATGGTTCCATCAGTCCTTTAGGACCATTCCTTGACTCTACTTGAGTCATCTAGCAGTTTTGGACTTGGTTAATCCACAAACCCGTAAGGTCCTACTTGTGGTGCACTAGCTCACTGGAATACACTTCTTGCATTCATGTCCTACTCACAAGGACCATTTTCACAAGTGTTACTCTGACACTTGATTTTGTTCTCTGGGGCAACCTTTGCCCCTTAGGACTACTTGTCCATGTAATGAGAATACCAACTCATCTCTAAGTACACCCCCCAATTCCTTGGGTTGTTCCAGCATTTATTAAAGGTAGCCCCGGCTACCATTTCAAGCACTTGGGTCCTCTTCTGTATTTGACCTCCCACAGTCATTACTTCTGGTCTCACATTCATGAGCACCAACCTCAACTATGTGAGGATAATCTTGTGACTCCTTTATTGTTTTGGAGTCTTTATCTTTCCCGTGATCCCAACTATAGTTGTTTACCACAACTACATTAGCCAGTTTGCTAAGTCAAATGCTCATCTGGATCACATCCTCAACTCTCTGAGGAAAACCACATACTGTTCCCAAGATCCCAAAGTCGTTCCATTATTGGCCCTTTTTTATCCACCATATCATGCCCAAGTTCACGCATGAACTTGGGTGGAGAGCCATGTCCTTTCGACATGCTACTCCTCAAAGATAGGCCCACTCCTAGGACCTTCCGATGCCAACATCAATAGTGATATACTTGAGCACCAATAAAAGTCGGACTAAGGAACAGCTCCGATACCAAGTTGTAAGTGACTAAATTTTTCCATTCTACTTTAGTCACTTAACCACACCTCCGACCACTTGGAGGAGTCTCATTCACAACCTCCATAAGTCCAATTCAGGACTTGGGACTTGCTAGCCCCAAGAATGGCATCCATGCCACTCAACCCTTGCACCTGGTCCAAGTGCTCCACGTGTCCGATCCCATGACCGACACTCAAAGGTACCACCAACATAGCAGCCTGTTACGCTAAGGCCATGCCCAATCACCTTTGCCGCATTGGTAGTCCAATACCACTTGCCACACAGTCTTGTCTCTCTAAGACTGGGCCAACCATCCGTGAGTGGTCATCCCAGATCCACTCCTTAGCATCCTTAGGATGCCCACCGACAAGGGGAACAGCCTTCCCCAATATCCCTCTGTCAATCCCCACTAAGTCCCTTTTTGCCCTTGGCCGTGTTTGCCAACACTACCACTAGGTCGAGGCCCACAAGCCTGACCACTAAGTTCCATGGTCCTCTGGGACTTTCTCACCACGTGACCATATCCTTGGCCACCACACCAAAGGACTGCTCCTTTTCCTTTCCACAGTCTGGGACTTGGGGACAACACTTCGGAACACTGTGGCCTTACGCGAGCCACCTGGGTACTCTCCCCGCCTTCCGCCTTTGGGTGCTCTAGCCATGGGCTTAGAGCGAGGTTCCGTTGAGCCACACCTGGTATCCAAGTAGGTAGTGCCACCCACACTTGGACTGGGAGCATCGGCCAGTCGATCTCCTGGGGGAACTAGAGCCGGCTCTTGAACACTTCACCAAGCTACCCCGCTTGTCGATTCGTATTCACTCTAGTCTTGGACTTCCCAGTGGTCAGTTCATCACCCAACACTGGGTCTGGCCTTCCTAGGCCAAACTGGCCTTTCCTGGCCAAACTGGCTCCACTACAGTCCTCCCCCTACCATACTTTTGGAGCTCACCAAACCCCCCAGGGTCTGGGAGACAAACGCTTTGGGCTTTCACCCTCTCAGACTCGAACTCGGACTCAGACTCGGACTTGGACTCAGACTCAGGCTCGGTCTCAGCCTTGGCCTCGGTCTCGGTCTCGGTCCCGGTCTCGGTCCCGGTCTCGGTCTCGGTCTCGGTCTCGGTCTCGGTCCCGGTCTCGGTCTCGACCTCGGACTCCATCTCGGGTCCTTCTCGGACTCCATCTCGGACTCCATCTCGGGTCCATGTCGGACTCCATCTTGGACTCCATCTCGGGTCCATCTCGGACTCCGTCTCGGTCCACCTCAGACTCCACTTCGGGTCCATCTCGAACTCCATCTCAGACACTTCCACGTGTCATGTGTTGGTCCTTTTTGGGTCCCTTTTTAGAGCCTTGCTTATTGCTCGCTTCGTGCTCGCTCCTTGAGCACTTTGTTGGGAGTTCCACTCCTGCTCTTGACCTTCCAAGTCAGAGCTTTTAGTCCAAACGTGTTACACTTGTTTGGCTTTCGCTTCGGCCACTACCACGTGGCACCCTTTCCGGCTCCACTTTAGGGCTTAGGGATTTTGTGTCTCACAGTATAGTCTAGCTCTCACTTGCATATTTGTCCTTGTTTTGCATCCGGCTTGGGTCTAAGCCTAAATTCCACACCATGCTAGATAGTGGAGTACCCATGTCCTCGCATTAGGCCACCAGTATGCTGAAATAGCGCTAAACTCCGTTTAGCTCTGTTTTGCATGCTAGTCTTGGCATTGGGATGTTAAATGCTCTAAGACTATTCCTAATTGCTCCGTGCTTCTATCCCTTTGCTCCTTGGGCTGAATGCTTGGGAGTTGTTCCATGCTTTAATGCCATCACTCCTTGGCTTCATGCTTGGGAGTTTGACTCCGTTCTTTTATTCAGTGGCCCAAGGTCCTAAAACTCGGGTTCCACACCACTATCCTTTGGACACGTGGCATATAACATGTGGCATATGGAGGGCTTAGGTTCCAATTATCCTATAGTAATTCACCATAGGATAAAGGGTAAAAATCATATGTGCTACATTTAGTATCAGAGGATGAATCTTGGTGAGTACTATCCAATGAGATTGGGCAACTAATCTCATTACATATGCAAAGATGAAAAAAATTATCTGAGTGGGTACATATTTAGGTGCTAAGACTTTGCAATTGTTCCTTGGGTATAGATTTTAATTGCCTTTTTGTATTGTATTATGTGAGCTTGCTCTTGGGCTCATAAGGTGGACAGAGATATACCATTTTGCATGAGTTTACACTTGGGCTCATGAGTGAGGCACATTATTAACTCAAGGTTACACTTTGAGTTGGCAGGATTAATGCTAGCCTATCGATGGTTCCATGAATTGTTCCTTGTACCATGGGTAAAAGTAAACCTCCCTTGGGTTTGCTATGAGTGGTAAATAGGCTAGTCCGTAGCTATTTAGCATGATACTAGTGGATCATTCCTAGGCATAATTAGAAGTGGATCAATCAAGATTGCATGGATAAGTCTATTGGTTCAAATAGTTATTGCTATACTCTCTCATAAACTTTTGTTAAATTAGATTAAAAGGCAGTGCGAAAGCAAGTTTGAGGTTTGGTCAAAGTTAAGATAAAAAAAAGAGTCATCAGAGACGAAGGATCAAACACATAAATCATTTTCTCTTTTTAAAGAAATGATTTGCAACAAGGTATGACTTATTGCTCATGTTTATATCATGCAATCAAGAATCCCTATCTTGATACATATTGGTTATGATGATCTTATAAGTGGTGAATCATGGGATGGATAACAATGAAGCATCAAACCATTTTTTCTAGGCTTGTTATTGAAAACTTAGGTTACAATGTTTAATTCTTTTTTAAAGAACTTTATTATTACTCCTATAATATCTTGGTGTTGGATTAGTTTTGAGTTTGGTCAAATAGAGAGTGGCATGAGCTTGTCTGTGTTATAAACAAAAGTTAGTGGTTGTAAATCTCTATCAGTGGAGTGTGCCATTTATGTTGCATTTTGTTGAATTAGGTTAGTATTTGATACTCGTAAACTTTTGAAGTAATGACATGGGCGTTGCTTGTGGTATTGCTCAATTGATGATCAAGTCATTGTGATTTTATATCATATCCATGTGATAATGAGCAATGTGTTTGTCAAGTTGCTTGGTTAAACGATGATCAACCCCAAAGTGGTTGATAATAAAGCTAGTCTACTTATACATAGTAGCATTATAATAGCTTTGACTAGGTTCTCAATAATGATCTATGATATACTAAAGTTAAGTTAGTGCTTTATTTCCTTGAGGGTTTGCCCATTAGGTGTTGGAAAGGATTATAATATTTATTTGTTATAGATTATCGGTTTATTTGTTAGCACTTAGAGTAAATTGTTGGATGGAGAAGATGTGTAATTAAGGCATTGACATCGCTATCACTTGTGTTAGTGGAAGTGGCATCGTTGGTTCGAGTGATGAGGAATTTTCCTTAGAGCTTGATTTTCCATATCATTTTCTTTGTTAGTTTTTAGCTTCACATTGGATTTTGAAGGTGATTGAAGATGAGTGTTAAGTGCAATATAAATATCTAAAGATGTAGTCTTCGTGATCAAATGTTAGATGTTCATTTTGCATTTTGTGGATGTCGTTGTTAGATGTCAAAATATAAGCATGATGTTCAAGGCTTAAGCATACTATGGGTCATAAGTAAACTTATGTGAAGTTGTTAATAGGATGAAGTTGGTTAAGTCTTGGAAGTTTGCATTCTTAGACTGAGAGTCATTCTTTCTCTAGGATGGAAAATTTTCCACAAATTTTCTTGTGCTTTTTCAATGGTTCATCTGTTGATAACTTTGCCGGAAAACCATTCCATTTTCAAAAGCCAATACAAATTAGTGAAGGAGTTAGAGTTGACTTTGGTTAGCTTAGATTTTAATAGGTAGTTTGTATGATGCGGCCTAAAAGGGATGCTAAAGGCAATTAAGTTAGATAGAGTCTAGAGTTGGTGTAAAAAAGTGGCTATGTGCTTTTTTAAGAAGGGTGACCTTTGTGCCTTTTTACTGTAGCACTTTACTAGATGGCAGGTTGCACCTTGCATTTTGTTAAACTCTATAAGAATAGTGAGCTCTCACTGATCTTGACTTGGTCTTGGTGGCCCTGCGCCTTGGCTGAGGATGGTGATGTCCAACTTAGTTGTTTGAGGTTGAGATGTTGGTACCTGTATTATAGCTTTGGCTATGAGAAGGTTGTGTACCAATATGAATCCATCTCATAGTCTTCACTTTAGTTTCAACTAAGTGTTGATCATGCATAACTAGCCTTTTTGAGGCATGCTTAGAGCCGTTGGCTAAATGCATTAGTAAGCTTATTGCGATTGAGTTGGATTTGAATAATCATTTAGTTCATGCTTGTCCATGAATCTTTATCTCGTGCCTGAGGTATTATGTTCATGTTGGACAAGTATATGACACGATAGCATGAATTTAGTGTTTGGGTCTTGTGAAGACAAGTTAAAAGAGTGATTGTTGGTTACTTGGTAGCTAATGATTATTTGTAGACTTTGTCAAGGATTATTTGACACTTGCTTTATTTGATGATGATTTAGTAGTGATGAGCTTGCTTTACTGGATGATGTTGCGGAGAATCATGTCGTTAGACTTACATGGTTTTTCCCATGTTAACATATCGATTTTACCTTTGTCAATGTCATTTGGTTGCGTTTAGTTTGTGATGTTGGATTTCATTGAGTCTTGGATACGGTGAATCACTCTTTGATAATGTGTTATCTGTACCTGAGTATTATTGAAGGATTGGTCTCAAATACTAATTAAGGTATCTTCAACTTTGGTTAGCTTAGCTGCTAGAGGGTTTTGAGTGGTGATTCACTCTTGCTTTCTTTTAGCTTTATTCTGGTGTTAATGGCATTAAAGTAATGTCTTGTTATTGACATTATTGATGTTGAGATTCAAGTGAAATGAGATGTCTCTCCGTAGGATTGATATTAAGTTTCATTAGTCTTGATGAAGATAATGTTGATAATTTGGTTGTAGCTTTCTGTTATTAGTATTCATGCATTTGCTAGTTAGCAACTGTATTGACATTCAAACGAATTGAGTAGCAAGTTTGAGATAGTTGTGTTTTAGACGAGATTATTTAGTAGGGGTTGAGCTTTAGCTTTTCCTTGAAAAGTGATTTAGTTGTGGACTATACTACCTTTACGAGAGGAAAAGTTAGTGATTGATATTGGAATGTTTGAATCCTTGTTGGATTTGAGTTGGAATATATTGATCATTAATGATTCTTCTTGTGCTTGTTATAAAGTGAGTTATGTCTTACTATTGAGGATGGATTCATGGAGGATTGGTTTGATAATCACTTGTTAAGTATAACTCTATTATGCTTAGTTTTTGAATTGATGCAGATATATTCTTCATTAGTTTTGCATTATGAAGTTTAGTTTATAGATGTGTTAAGGAAGATATTGTTAGTTGTACCATGATTTCTTCTTTAGCATTGAAATTAGTTCATTTGAAACTCGTGATCATTATTAAGCACAACTTAGCTATAGGCTTCTTCGAGCTTTTGGTTCTTTGAATTTTTATGTTCATTATTCCATTTGTTAAAAGTTGTTAGGGAAGGCATTTTGGCTCATAATTTCAACATTGAAGTTAGTATTTGCATCTGACAATCATGGGTAATGATTGACTATCATCTAAGATAGTTGATTATCTTTGTCAATGATTTTGATTAGTTGTTGCTAGTGGTGAATAATCTGCTATTCTTTAGGATGGTAGATTATTTCTTCAATGATGATTATGCATCTCTCTATTAATGGGATGATTAATGGTCTTTCATGATAGTTAATTATTCTCTTTGATGGCTTTTAGTTTTTTGCAAAACCATATGTTCTTTGTGATTTGCTCTAGATTGGTCTCTTGGGTTTGAGATATTGATAGGATGTTACTAATGCTTGCTTGTAATTTTGGTTCCTTGGTATTGTTGATCAAGATCTATTTAGATTAGCTAGTGTGATAGTTAGCATGAATGCATGTTTGTTAGTCTTGCAACATTCATTCTGTTCTGTTGATTATTGCTATAGTTGCTTTTGATATATTGGGATGTTATTTCCTTCGGATGATACATTCGCGAGTATTTTGCTTGCTAATCAATAATACTTTGTGTTCTTTGAGTTGTCTTTTATAAGTTGTTTGGCATGTTGTTTACAATCTTTAGCAGTTAAGTTTTATCATTGAGTTTTATTCATGATACACTGGCTATTGAATTTTGTTGGATAATAAATCTTATGTTTTCCAACTATAATGATTTTGGTGGTTCCTATACTCTAATACTGGTTTATTAAATGATAACTTACTTGGAATACTTTTGTGTTCTAACCTAAGCTTTATTCACTAATAATTAAGTCTCTAAGCTATCATTATCTATGACTTTGATATTGTCCATTTATTGAACTTTGAGTTTGGGTCAGTATAGATAAACTGGCTTTGGCACTTCATGTGCATGGTAAAATCATTAGTCATGGAGTAGCTACTGTCGACTGGTAACATAACACACCTCTCTATTGATGTTCCTTATTCCATTAAAAGGGTGTGACCGTGTAAACAACTCTAACTACCTATTTACAATAGTCTATTTAAACTTTACCAACAGGTTTGGTCTTTACTTATGAGGGTTGGGGCCTTTGACTTCTCTTTATATATCCCTGCGGGTAAGGGTGTATCACACTTTTGTAAGCTAGGTGACACCTAGAACAGCAAGGGTGGCTAACTTCGTTGATTATTTTCTTGTCGGAAACGGCTAGAAAGTGTCTAAGTTGGTAGCGCATCCGCATTAGACAAAGAGATTGCCTCTTAACTTATTTAAGTTGGTGCATTTCTCACATAGTGTGAATACCATGAACTTTTTCTAGAGTTATTTCCTTGGCGGTATTCTAGATTGGAGTATGTATCAATGAGGACGTCGATCTTCCCTAAGGGGGGACAGTGTTGCGAATGTTACTTCGGGTATCGAAGGTTACCTATCGGCTAGTCCTTACAGACACTCTTTCTTTACTGCCACAATGGTACGAGGTCGGTATTGCTGGACCTTTTATTAGTCCCTCTTGTGCTACTAGAGTTAACTGGGCATTTTGAGTGTACTTAGACTAGACAAGCATAAGGACGGAATTCCTACGTGTTATTAGCTAAGCATACTTAGCCCGGTAAGGAATTCTTGTCTCGTTATGTCTTGCACTGGCTAATGACAATAACCCTCGCATATTCAGATTAGTCCCTCAATAACACTGGATGATAGCTTACTATGTCTACCAAGCACCCTCGCTATCATGCCCTTTGTGTTAGTTCCCAAATGCTATTTATGGGAAGTATTTAAATTTGCTCATTTAGCATATCTATGGAATGTAGAAATTGTCCTGAACACAATGGTGTTCGTCCCGTGTCCAAATTCGCAATCTAAGAACATTATATAATTAGTAAATTTTTAGCTTGTCCCAAAGATAAACTCCTGGTATTAAGGGAGGCTTGGGGTGAAAACCCAAAGCATGTGTTCCTTAGTGTGTAAGGAACTAACTCTCTGAGGTGTTGTAACCTAAAGGATCCCCAAAAGCATGACCAAAATGATAAAGATTTTATCAGATGAGATTGAGTCTGAGATCGAATCCAAGACTGACTCTAAGACTGAGTTCAAGACCGAGTCCAAGGTCGAGTCCAAGACCGATTCTGAGACCGAGTTCAAGACCGAGTACCGAGTTCGAGACCAAGTCCAAGACCAAGTCCGAGATCTAGTCTAAGACAGAGTTCGAGGTCAGGCTTGAGATCAAGTCCAAGATCAAGTCCAAGACCGAGTCTGATGTTGAGTCCCAAATCGAGTCTGAGATCGAGTCCGAATACTAATACAGGTCG
Source organism: Selaginella moellendorffii (assembly GCF_000143415.4). NCBI lineage: Eukaryota > Viridiplantae > Streptophyta > Lycopodiopsida > Selaginellales > Selaginellaceae > Selaginella > Selaginella moellendorffii. The sequence continues at coordinate 519,270 of NW_003314303.1, read as the reverse complement.
TGGGGTGAAAGCCCAAAGCGTGTGTCTCCTGGGGAGGTTGTAGGGGGCTGCAAGGGGTTTTAAAAGTATAGTAGGGATAGTGAGGTCTAGGAATCAATCTTGAAGGAACTCTCTAGTGGTGTTTTCAAACTGACTTGAGGTTGAGATTGGGGTTAAGGGGCCTTGGGTGGGAGTGAACATGGACTTGGGTGGTGCTGGAGGGTCCACCCAAGGAAGTGCTCAAGAGCAGCTCCCACTCCCAAAAGGGAAACCGACTGCAGTACTCCTGACTTATGTGAAGTGGTGCCCCACTTGAGTACCTTATATCTCATTGGTCCTCACCTCTTCCTATGGGCTTGGACCTTCCCTTCGAGATGGAAGTGGGGGAGTAGGGGTACCCATATTGGGGTGTTAGGCCACGGTGTTCCCCCTTAGTGTCCCGAAGCAAGTGTTGCACTTAAGACTTGGGATTTAAAGAGTCCTATGATCAAACCTTGTTGTACCAAGAAATGTTAAGAACCTAGAGGCTTGGTGTGCTTAGCTACTTGTGCCTGTGAGGAGTGTAGCCGAACCTTAAATCCAATTTAACCTGGGGAGGGGTATTAGGAAAGAATTTGGGAATCCGTGGATGGATGGTTAACACTCCGTTGTTTGTGTAATGAGTTGCTGAAACCAAGTAAGACCAAGTAGGAGTTAGTACAATATGTGAGAACCTTGGGAAGGGAACTTAACTAAGGCCAAGGCCGTGGTGGTCGGATAGACAAGGTAAGCTAGCAAAATGGAAAGGAAAAATTTGCAACTTATAATATAAGGGGTTCCAAATGTATAGTAGGGATAGTGGGTAGGTCGAGCATAGCCAACCAACCTAAGGCATAGTTTATCTCCCTCTTGCATGCCTGTCCTTGTTCTGCATCTGGCTTGGGTCTAAGCCCAAACTCCACACCATGCTAACTAATGGAGTACCCATGTCCTCGTGTTAAACCACCAGTATGTTAAGGTAGTGCTAGATTCTGTTTGGCTCCATTTTGCATGCTAGTCCTAACATTGGGATGTTAGATGCTCTAGGACTGTTCCAAGTCACTTCGTACTCCTGTCCCTTCGCTCCTTAGGCTGAATGCTTGGGAATTATTCCATGCTTTAGTGCCATCACTCCTTGGCCTCATGCTTGGGAGTTTGGCTTCATTCTTTTGTTCAGTGGCTCAAGGCTTTGAAACTTGAGTTCCACACCACTATCCTTTGGACACATGGCACATGACATGTGGCATATGATATGTAACACATGGAGAGGTTCCACTTCATGGTTATCCTATGGTAATTTACCATAGGATAAAGGGTAAAAACCATGTGCATTACAATTTTGGACTCCATCTTGGACTCCATCTCAAGTCAATCTCAGACTCTATCTCCCTAAATATTCAATAGACTTTATTTGAACTAGTGAAAGAATACTCGCCAAATACTTATCCTAAGACCTAAAATCAACAGCTTATAGTAATTGCAAATGTAAACTCAACTCCATTGGCAATATTAACTCATAACCATATAAAAGGTTATATGTTGAAGCACCAACATAAATCTATACCTCTATAATATATGTATACCAAAGTGATGACAAATAACCATCTAAATCTGAATGTTAAAAGTTCACATACTTCAAGATCATCCCTTTAAAGGTTTGAATGAGCTATTTCACCAATCCATATGTCTCTAGATGATAAGCACTTGTTAAAGTGTGGTGTATTCTCAATCAAGATGTTAAAATATGAAATACCTCAATTATAAATATGGAGCTATTATCTGAGAGAATTCGTTTTGGTCAAGAATGCTAGAACACCACTCTATTGAGGAAGAAATATCTAATAGCAATTGCAAATGCACTAGCAAGAGTATCAACTTCCACTCAACAAGTCAAGTAGTCAGAAGCAATAATAACATACTTATTACCAGCACTCAATTATGGAAAACACCCCATAAAATCAAATGCCACCAACTCAAATGAACAAAAATTTGCAATTGATTCCAACTATTCTTTTGTAGCACGATGGGGAATATTATGAACTTAGCACCAAACATAGCTATGCACATACTAAATAACATCATGTCATATCTTTAATCAATAAAAAGACCTATGCATCTTTTCAATTATATGATAATGTCCTATATGCCTACTTAGAATAAGAGAATCATGGTAAGTATGGAGAAAGCATGGAATAAAGATCAAAGGCACCACTAGCCATAAATGATCATTAAGATTTATCCCTGTAAAATCCTTAAGATGATATTGAGATTGTAAATGCTAAAATGTTAAATCATTAGTAAATAAAAGCTCTATTTCGTTAAAGTGGGATTTATTCAGTAAAATGGGACTAGGTACAAATTTTCAAGTATTTGAAAATGACGTGAAATTATATGTTTTTTGTCCAGGGGCTAGACATATCTGGGGCATGGTGACTAGCGCGGTGACTTTGTGTCCAGACTGAGTCCATCTGGTTGTATAATAAATCTCATTGTCAAGGTGAACAAGCCGAATCTGAAGCTAAAGAAGAGCGATGGCATGCGCGCACACACTATTTGTTTGTTCATTGAGCGTGTGGTGAGCTTTCCAAGATGAACGTCATTCCTATTAGCCAGACATATAACTTAATGGTGAGAACATTTAGATATTATTCAATGTTATCTTTTTCTAACGAATCTAATTGTGAAGGTGTAGCAAGAGGCATTGCTAGTCTGGAGAAGTCATTTAACTCATTTGACCCTTAGTGTATTTTCATGAAACTAAATAACATTCATATTATTAAGGAATTTCTCTAGTACCTTTTTTTTACGACATAGAGGCTTGCATTTCTTTCAAAGGTGATTTAGTAAAAGGCCTGAGGGCACATGCCATTCTATTTCTCAGACCGGTATTAAGATATACTAGTGCAAAGGGCCACATGCCATCACGCCTCCTCTGATTCAGATTCGGATTGGTCACCTTGAAATAAAATACATTAGAAACTTAGTAAAGGAATATTAATGAATCTCACCTTGAACCCGGGTTATGAATGCTCTTGCTGCATCTCTTGCATGGTCTGGCAAGGTGATGGTGGCACTCTGCTTCCGCATCCAACCATGCACAACATTATCCACCGATATGCTCATGCTGGGATCCCTTGGATTCAGCACCCATCTCTTTTCTAGGCAATCCTTCGTATATCCGGAACTTGGCTTGAACCACTCCACAGTTACATTGAAGGAGTTATTTTCCGCGTCCTCCTCTGCATCAGTGATGCAGCGCCCCACCCATATCATTTGTTTTTTATTACTGGGTCTGACAAGCACGACCATTCCTTTGCAGACCTGTACTGGATTGAATGCTGAATCCGGCTTCTTGTTCCTCGGCCCACAATAGTGATCCTCAACATCGTTATCTGTCACTGCATTTCCAGAGGACATTGTTCCGCTACTATCTGGTGCTCTGGGTTCTGGCCAAAAGGACTCTTCCAATTCTTCATATACAACCGGCCCATTTTGGATAGCAGATATAATCTTCTCCCAGTATTCGAGCAAAGGCTTGCACCTCTTAAAATAGGATTCTCCACCAAACACCAACCCCCTCTTCCAGAAGGCAATATGCTGTCTAATCCCGGCCACTATACTTTCCTGGTCTTTGAGTCCATCCGGGTGCATCGGCCGTGGGGAACCCTGAGGAATCATAGGTTCCCCAGTTATGGGATCTCTCTTGAAGAGTTCAATGCCGTCCACTGGCAGCCACACTGTGTCCCATTCTCTCATCTTGTACCTCATCACTGGAGCACCGTCACGCATGCTGAAATGAAACTGAAGAGGCTTGGAGTGGCCAATCAGCGTTTCAGATCCGTCCCTGATGAACCTCTGTCACAAGTGCAGCTTCAACAGTGCCTTTGATGCAATTTTGGAATTCATCGTAGAGTTGTGGGAGGGTGAGGACATTGGATCGCCGGAGGGACTCTGCCAGGTGACTGAACATGGCATCGACGTCTTCATGAGTGTGCCCAACCATGAGAAAGCCAAGTGTAACCGTTTCAAATATGCCTTTGGCAACAAGCATCGCCAAGTACGCGAAGACGTACATGTTTTTGTTCTCACTGCCAGCATTGTCTGTTTGGAGCAGAAGATGGGGTGGAAGGCCACATCGGCCGCAAGAACTTCCTTGAGATTCTGCTTCGTTTGGATGAGGCTGTGCATTCACCGGGCGACTAGCCTCGTCGGAATGGCATGATTATTCAGGCCATGAATCTGACGGCCAACATATTCACTGGGATGGCATGGGGCCCCACGCGATACTGCAAGCCTTTGCTCCTCCTCCAGCTGAACCCTGTATGGGGTTCGATCGACAAGGGCCTTATGCAAGGGTTGGCCGTTCAGCTCAGTCTGCACACTTTGCAGAGACCTTAAGTGTTTTGCTAGGGACACAATCATCATGTTTGCACCCCCGCCACCCCATAGAGGTACAAAGAAGTTCCCATAGTTCTGGGCACCATGCCCATGAGCGATTATGCCAAACAGAGACACAGGCAGCTGCATGGATGAAGAGATTGCCTTGGGGGTAGGATTGAGTCGAGGTAAGCACGTCTTTTTCTGGTCCATTTTGTCGTGGATGATGCAGAGGTAAGAGTCAGGTCTCTCCATGGAGAGAATCCTGTTATGATAATATGCAGTCCTGCAGCTTCTCTGCTCGATGTTGTGGTCGAGCCGCCTTCTAACCAACGTCTCTCGCTCTTGAGCACTGCAAGAATTCTTCGACAAAGCCATTTTGATAGCAGTGCACTCGTCACACTTTGAAAAGCTGGAGTACTTTCCTATACTCACATCCCTGAACCTGTTGCTCCACAATCTACTAAATCTAGATTGGCTCAGCTTCCTGTAGCCATTACTCTGGAGTTCCCGATTCACATCTTCCAATATGGCCCCCTTGGTATACATGGAAGGGAGAACTCGTTGGGTGTCTCGTGTTCCATCTTCCAAGAGGCGGGTTTTATGTGGTTGCTGCTCACTACATGTCTCGACAAACCTCTTGAAGATTGCCTCTCCATATACAACATGACCCCTGGTTTTGTGCGTACCGTCGTTCCCATGGACTGCCTGTTGAACCCTTTGTTCCTCGAACTCAGTTTTGATTCTGTAGAATGTGGTTCGAGGGACTCCATAAATGATTCTCCATGCCTTCATGCAGACCAAACCCCTCTGGAAGACCATGCCCCCCACCTGATGTTCTGAAGCATCAACAGATGACCGTAATGCCTCATACACAAAATTGCAAGCTGCCTTCCAGGACAATGTCTTGTATCTTGCTCTCTCCTCTTCAATAGCATCCCAATCAGCATGTTGACAGCACCTCCTCTTGCAACAAGCAACTGTCGAGACCATTCGAACCTCCATCGCCATTTTCTGCCTTTTCGGTTCGTTGCTCAGATCCCTTTGGCTGCGCTGTAGGAAGGTGTACTTTCTTTTCCCATGAAGAGATGTTCTGTCATCAGTTGTAGTGGTGTTTGATTGTGAATCCTTCACATTCTCAAACACTAAATGCCTCAATTTCCACCGCACAATGCTTCCAATAGTCAGACTGTTTTCTTCTGTGTCAACAACCTCTAAAATTGCAACTCCAATATCATCCCAGCCCAATTCTTGATTAGCAACCGCATCTCTTGGATCGACAACTGTGGCTAAGCCCTCAGCTACCACCTCCCCCTCGGGGTTGTTTAGAAACACCTTTGCTTGAATCCATGTAGCACGGTTCTTAAGATCCACGGAGGGAACATGCGTCGCACTTGCGTTGTCCCCAACATCTGCTTTCTTCTGCAGATTTTTCAAGGCAACAACAACATTTACCCCGACGACCATCTCTCCTCGTTCAATAGCGACCACATTCCCATCGAAGACAGTCTCTACTGATACAGCAGCATTGCCTTCCCCAAGCCTTTGACAGTGTATAACAAAGTTCCGATCCATAGACACAAGGGTCCCTTTTGCAACTCTCTTCCCACCATTCAAAATGTAAACCTTTTCCCCAACCCTGAAGGCCATTCTGAAAGTGCAGAAAAGAAGTTAAGACCATACAAAAAATGATTGGAGAATGGCCTAAATCATAACATACCAAATAGCATGAGGCCACATGCCATTATTCAAACATGCTATTGACACCCACGTGAAATTTCGCATTCACAAAATTGGCATGAGCCCTCATGCCATTAGTGGTACCACTAATGGCATGAGGCCTCACGCTATCTTTGGCCCCTGCTAGCCTGTTGCTATATTCCTTTG
>NW_003314303.1:448565-512909 GCF_000143415.4 Selaginella moellendorffii | reverse complement strand
ACCAAAGACAGTGCCGCTCGCAACACCGCAACTACTCGTAGCGCCGCTCGCAACACCGCAACTGCTCGTAGCGCCGCTCGCACAAACTGCCACTCGCATAAACTGCCGCTCGCAATGGCGCTCGCAATGCCGCAACCGCTTGTAGACGCATAAACCACAGCTCACAACGCCGCTTACACAAGCAGCGCTCACTGTGCTCAGCGGAACCAAGAACACGGCGCACAAAAATGATAGACCTAGGAATGAGTTCGAGAATTCAAAAATAACACACGCTTGAACGTCACATCAAATCCTCTGACAAACCAGATCTTATGATTCCTCTGACAAATTTCAAACTGAGTAGCTTCTAGACTTTGCTGTCGGAGGTTGAACTTTGTCACATCATGTCCTTGCCTCGATCCAGCTGTGCCATGTCAGTGATTCGAACTTTGCCATGCCATGTCAGTGATCCGCGCCAAGATTATTCGCCATGTAAAGGAATAATTATGCTGTGTGTGTACGTCCATTTATGGCAATATAAGGCCACATGCCATTCAAAGAATAATGCTAGTCGAGCATCTTTTGGTGCATTTTTGGGTTCAAAATTGCATGAGCCCACACGCTATAAAGTTTACCTGTACCAAAAATATAAACAGCTTTATTTACTTGGGAATTTATCTGGTTGAGGCATTTTTAAACTTACAAACACATGCCCTACTTACATTCATTTGGTTGCTTAAAATTCAAAAATATTATAAACCTTTCTTTTTGCATTTTCAATGTTTTTAATTATGGTTTTTGATTTTCGCAGGACCAGCCTAGTAATCTATTTGCATCCCGTCATGTTTATAGCTAGCTTTCGTTTGTCCCCTTCGCTAGCCTGAGATACATCTGCTCGGCATCTGCCTCTTACAGCATTTGCCCAGAAAGGGCATCTTTCTTCACGCAGCATTTGCCACATATTTAGGGTTAGGGTTTAGGGTTTAGGGTTTAGCAATTCAGTAGCTTGATAAACATGCAAATACAGTGATGCAAAATCCTTTGATATGTCACAATGCCCCTAGGACCATAAACACATTTCAATAGAGAGGGTCCTTTCATTTCATAACTCCTTACGTAGATCTTGGTGAAACCAGAGTTAGTGAAGTTGGTTTCATGTGATCCCGCATCTGATTGTGATGTCCCTTTGCAGGGTTGATGGAAAGGTCAATGCACACCAAACTGTAGAATCTTGGAGCAAAATAACGGTCGGATCTATGGCAAATGCCCCTGAAACATTGTAAGGCTCGTGTGGTCTCATGTGGTGTCCGATCGAGATGCTTCTTTGCAGGGTCATCAAGAAGGACATTGTATACCATTCTGTAAAATCTAGTTGCGATCTAACGGTTGGATCTCCAGGAAACTCAAAACAATCTCGCGCGTGTCAGAATATTCTAGGAATATACTCCTATGTGCTCCTGAAAATGGCATGCGGCCCCACGCCATTCAAGAGATAACACCAGATGACGCCGAGCATTTTTTGGTGCAATTTTTGGGATCAAAATTGCATGAGCCCACATGCTTGAACGTCACATCAAATCCTCTGACAATTTATTTAGCTGAACATCTGGCATTTTTGGAAATACAAGATGCTTTGGAATATCCAATCATGCATGGTATAAATATAGTGAGGGTATTAAATGATATCCCAATCATGATCTTTCTTTTGGATTTCGCGTGCATGCAGTCCGAGGAATGATGACGTTGCGGATTTCTTTTGGATTTCACGCATGCGCGCGCCGATCCAGAAATTAATGGTGGCGCCCAAGTCCGAGAAATGATGATGTGGCGGGATTACCAACCGTCGTAACATTTCGCGCGTGTGAGGTTAGGTTTTGCATTTTGCTTCGTACTCGCGCTCGCACACTCGCGCTCGCATCGCGCTCCCACTCGCGCTCCCACTTCTCTACAGGTTTCTCGTGTGCATCGGCGTCCACTCGCGCTCGCATCGCGCTCGTGTGCATCGGCGTCCACTTCAAGACACACCCAGTTTGTAACTTCGCCGCCAACTCCGCCGCCCACTCCGCCACCCACACGCAGCCCACTTGGCGTCCCGGGAGATTTCAGCGCCACTCTCCAACTGTAAGTGGCAGAGTAGCCTTGCTGCTACAATCCGCTGCACACACAGTGCACATTCGCCAGCGAGTCCGGTTGTCACGCCTCCATTCGGCTTCAAATGGTAAGTCTTTTAGGCCAAGTAGAAAATGGCATGAGGCCACATGCCATTCAGTAGCAACATTGGCATGCACCGATTGGGCTCTCGAGTGCAGTCCGGTTACAGATGGCGTGTAGCCTCACGCCATCTTAGGATGCAGCCTCAAGACATCTGATGCAGTGGTGAATGGCGTGTGGCCTCACGTTATTTCCAGCTACTAGCTTTTCATCTGTCAGCTCTAATTGTTGTGCATTTCTGAACAGGCGAGGAATTGCGTTCTTCTTCCAGCCACTGTCAATGTGGATGCAGAGAAGGGGGAGGAGCTCACCAGTTGGACTTTTAGGATGGAAGGCGAGGATCTGAGGCTGTACAACATAGATGGTGGGAGAAAAGAATGCATGGGGATCCTCATCCAAGTGACAGACACTCCATGCAGTTCCATGCAAGAATATGGACTGGCACTTGTGGTAGAGACAGCGTCTGCCTTCAAGATCCACCTTGCACATCCTAGCGGCTTCCCGGAGGGGGGCAGCGGCTATGAGGAATTCCTAGAGGGAGCTAGGGAGAGGTTGTCCAGGAGGCCCACAATTTCAAAGACGCTGCGGGTCTATGAAGATCACATGGAATCCACGGACCTCACCTACGGCGATGTTCAAAAACTATATTCCAACATTGAGCCATTGAGAGTGACTCCAGTTCGTGAAGCAAAGGGGAAGGGTGTCGATCTGGAAACTACCTCGAAGCAGAAAAGGGTTGTCAAGCTCAAGCCAACGTCCGACTCTCCTGCTCCAAAAAAGAAGCTACTCCGTGATGCCATTGCCTCGGGTTCGAACACTACACCCACCAAAAAGAAGAGCCGCAAAGAGCAGAAAGAGCAAGAAGAGGCAGCAAAAATCGTCGCAGATAATAGTACTTATTACTATTCCAACAAAGTATATACAATCGACGTGAGCCGTATCGACATCCAAAGCAAATACAACCACAGGCTAGTATTTGATAAGTGGGTGGAGAAACTGAAGCAGAAGATGCTGGCAAGTCCAGTAACACCCGACATCGCAGACGTGATCCCCTACTACCGAACAATGAAGGGCGAGACGAGGTTTCCAGACTTGATCAATAGGAAGGTGTTGGACGATCAGAACATCCGGTTCTATGCCGTCTCCGGGCAGCATTCTAGCTTGGCGATGCAAGAGATAGTTGTGGATATTATGGTGGGCGAGGAGGTGAAGAAAGTCTTCAAGACAAGAGTTGTCCGCCTGATAAAAGGCAACTCGATAAAAGGCAACAAGCCATCCAGCCTGAGCAGCCTATGGAAGAAATGCAGGAGGGGGATGAGGAGCCAGAGAAAGATAATGAGCAGGAAGAGCAGAAGGACGAAGAGGAGGACAAAGAAGAGGAGGACGAAGAAGAGGAGGACGAAGAGGACTTGGATGGTCCTCACAATGGTGACGATCACAATAACGACGACGACGATGATGACGACGATGGCCAGCCTGAGGTGGCCAAAGAGCGGTGGAAGAAGGTCATACAAGACAAACCATCAGGTAAATAATAATACATCCATTCCTAACCTTTTACCATTTCTAACATTGTCCATGTAGGTCGCAGAGCAAATGGTAAGTAGAGATTATTCAGTTGAATTTACAAACTCTAGCCTTTAGTGTCGAGGAAGGATAGTGCCAAGCAAGGGTCAAAACGTATGTCCAATCCTTCAGAATCAGCAGTGCGCTCAAGTGATATCGGTCCTAGTTCCTCAATAGCAGTTGATGGTAAATACAGTATAGTCGATTCAATGTGCTAATGAGTTTGTTTTTAGTAGCACGGGAGGATACCATCTCAATCGAAGGGAGATATTTGGACATGCATATGGATCCGCCAGTGAACTCTACTTGGCTGCAAGAGTCATCAGAGCTGGTGGAGGCTACTATCCATATCAACGCCAAGCAAGCTGACCACGCTCCACTTGATGCTGCCCATACCACTGAGTCAATCTTGTCCACGTATCCAACTGACGGTGACCAGGCGCCATTGGACCCACATGAGGCCGCCCCAGCCGCCAAGCCGGTCGTATCCTCATTTCCAACGGACTCAACGTGTGCCCAATCGTCTGACTACGCGCCGTTGGAACCTCCCTACACCGCCCCTGCTGCCTGTTCGGTCATGTCCACTTTGCCAACGGAGGCACCAGCTGAAATGGCGTGTGATCACACGCCATCGGAACCACCCCATGCCACTGTTGAGCCAGTTGTACCAGAGTCTACAGCTGAAATGGCATGTGCCCACACGCCATCGGATGCGATTGACCCCACATTGCAGAGGAGAGTATTTCTGCCCTTCACGTTTCCTCGACCAAAACCCTCTCAACGACCATCGGGAGCAACATTCGCTAATATTGTAGATGGTAAAATTGACTTGTACCATTTTTTATGCTGACGCATTTCATTTCAGAGTCACGGCGAAGGTACTGTATCGTTTTTGATCTGAACGGTGTCCTTTTCTCCCATGAGCGTGGCTCGTCCTCGAATGTCATTGCACCCTCCAAAGCCTGCGGTCGCAAGTTGGTCAAAAGAGACAGATTCACATTAATCACACGGGAGAAACTGCGGGATCTAATAATGACCATGCGACACTTAAAACAGAGGGCCGGGTTCAATTTGCAATTGGGAGTTTGGACATCCATGATGCGCCACAATGCATTAACGTTGCTACAGATGATGCACGATCAGACGCGAGTAATATTACCATTTGACTTTCTCCTAACGCAGGAGGATTGCTTATTATCCCACTTGTAAAATAAGGTTTCCAAACCTTTATATAGTATATAAATATAACAAAATTCAACTGCATTGAGGCACATGCCATTTTATTTTAAACAAAGAAATGTCTACTCAATCACTTCTCCTCCCCCTGCCACTGCTTCACCTCTCTCTTCTCCTTGTCATCGTCGTCCAATTTCTTTCCATCCTTTTAATATTGGCTCAGTTGCTCCGAGTCTAGGTGGAGCCCAAGTCCCCATTCAATCTTTACTTTCCCATTATTAATAAAACAACTTCGTAGACTTCCAATAACATGCTGTAACACTTCTAGTATAATGCAAATCCTCTCAAAGAATTGTCTTTTAATATTAATACAATGGCATGGAACCCCATGCCATAATAAGTTACATTTTTAAATAAATACATGCCATCTCAAACTGTTATTTTTTGCCTCCAACGCTTATACAATAATCTTGGAATTTCATCACTCTCCACACTATCAGGATTTAAACCCAATAGTAATGCCATCTCTTCTCTAATACGTCCACGCTCATGTTCAGTGGTCGAAGAACCCATCCGGTTGAGCAGATTATGGAGATGCGGATAGTGCTTGGCTAGACAATATACATGCCATAAATGATGACTGGTGTCTGTCCGATCAAATGGCTTCTGATATACCGTTCCATCTGCCATTTGGTTGATTTCTGCAGCCACCTCCTGGACTGGCCGGTTCTCTATCACCATCGCTCCAAGCCGTTTTGCAAGGTCCCCCAGAACATACGGTTTCTTCTCCCTAGTTTCCATACTGCAAGAGATGGGGTGCACTGCATATGTGTGCGTGTTCGCTGCAGTTTTAATCGGCGAGTCATCGATGATGAGGATTTCACTTGAGCTAGCAGTCCGGTTCATCATTACAGCCTCTGGCTTGACGAAGATGGGCTTGCTACCCCTCACATGGACCATAGTCAAGCAATCCTCCTGCGTTAGGAGAAAGTCAAATGGTAATATTACTCGCGTCTGATCGTGCATCATCTGTAGCAACGTTAATGCATTGTGGCGCATCATGGATGTCCAAACTCCCAATTGCAAATTGAACCCGGCCCTCTGTTTTAAGTGTCGCATGGTCATTATTAGATCCCGCAGTTTCTCCCGTGTGATTAATGTGAATCTGTCTCTTTTGACCAACTTGCGACCGCAGGCTTTGGAGGGTGCAATGACATTTGAGGACGAGCCACGCTCATGGGAGAAAAGGACACCGTTCAGATCAAAAACGATACAGTACCTTCGCCGTGACTCTGAAATGAAATGCGTCAGCATAAAAAATGGTACAAGTCAATTTTACCATCTACAATATTAGCGAATGTTGCTCCCGATGGTCGTTGAGAGGGTTTTGGTCGAGGAAACGTGAAGGGCAGAAATACTCTCCTCTGCAATGTGGGGTCAATCGCATCTGATGGCGTGTGGGCACATGCCATTTCAGCTGTAGACTCTGGTACAACTGGCTCAACAGTGGCATGGGGTGGTTCCGATGGCGTGTGATCACACGCCATTTCAGCTGGTGCCTCCGTTGGCAAAGTGGACATGACCGAACAGGCAGCAGGGGCGGTGTAGGGAGGTTCCAACGGCGCGTAGTCAGACGATTGGGCACACGTTGAGTCCGTTGGAAATGAGGATACGACCGGCTTGGCGGCTGGGGCGGCCTCATGTGGGTCCAATGGCGCCTGGTCACCGTCAGTTGGATACGTGGACAAGATTGACTCAGTGGTATGGGCAGCATCAAGTGGAGCGTGGTCAGCTTGCTTGGCGTTGATATGGATAGTAGCCTCCACCAGCTCTGATGACTCTTGCAGCCAAGTAGAGTCCACTGGCGGATCCATATGCATGTCCAAATATCTCCCTTCGATTGAGATGGTATCCTCCCGTGCTACTAAAAACAAACTCATTAGCACATTGAATCGACTATACTGTATTTACCATCAACTGCTATTGAGGAACTAGGACCGATATCACTTGAGCGCACTGCTGATTCTGAAGGATTGGACATACGTTTTGACCCTTGCTTGGCACTATCCTTCCTCGACACTAAAGGCTAGAGTTTGTAAATTCAACTGAATAATCTCTACTTACCATTTGCTCTGCGACCTACATGGACAATGTTAGAAATGGTAAAAGGTTAGGAATGGATGTATTATTATTTACCTGATGGTTTGTCTTGTATGACCTTCCTCCGCCGCTCTTTGGCCACCTCAGGCTGGCCATCGTCGTCATCATTGTGGTCGTCGTTATTGTGATCGTCACCATTGTGAGGACCATCCAAGTCCTCTTCGTCCTCCTCTTCTTCGTCCTCCTCTTCTTTGTCCTCCTCTTCGTCCTTCTGCTCTTCCTGCTCATTATCTTTCTCTGGCTCCTCATCCCCCTCCTGCATTTCTTCCATAGGCTGCTCAGGCTGGATGGCTTGTTGCCTTTTATCGAGTTGCCTTTTATCAGGCGGACAACTCTTGTCTTGAAGACTTTCTTCACCTCCTCGCCCACCATAATATCCACAACTATCTTTTGCATCGCCAAGCTAGAATGCTGCCCGGAGACAGCATAGAACCGGATGTTCTGATCGTCCAACACCTTCCTATTGATCAAGTCTGGAAACCTCGTCTCGCCCTTCATTGTTCGGTAGTAGGGGATCACGTCTGCGATGTCGGGTGTTACTGGACTTGCCAGCATCTTCTGCTTCAGTTTCTCCACCCACTCATCAGATACTAGCCTGTGGTTGTATTTGCTTTGGATGTCGATACGGCTCACGTCGATTGTATATACTTTGTTGGAATAGTAATAAGTACTATTATCTGCGACGATTTTTGCTGCCTCTTCTTGCTCTTTCTGCTCTTTGCGGCTCTTCTTTTTGGTGGGTGTAGTGTTCGAACCCGAGGCAATGGCATCACGGAGTAGCTTCTTTTTTGGAGCAGGAGAGTCGGACGTTGGCTTGAGCTTGACCACCCTTTTCTGCTTCGAGGTAGTTTCCAGATCGACCCCCTTCCCCTTTGCTTCGCAAACTGGAGTCACTCTCAACGGCTCAATGTTGGAATATAGTTTTTGAACATCGCCGTAGGTGAGGTCCGTGGATTCCATGTGATCTTCATAGACCCGCAGCATCTTTGAAATTGTAGGCCTCCTGGACAACCTCTCTCTAGCTCCCTCTAGGAATTCCTCATAGCCGCTGCCCCCCTCCGGGAAGCCGCTAGGATGTGCAAGGTGGATCTTGAAGGCAGACGCTGTCTCTACCACAAGTGCCAGTCCATATTCTTGCATGGAACTGCATGGAGTGTCTGTCACTTGGATGAGGATCCCCATGCATTCTTTTCTCCCACCATCTGTGTTGTATAGCCTCAGATCCTCGCCTTCCATCCCGAAAGTCCAACTGGTGAGCTCCTCCCCCTTCTCTGCATCCACATTGACAGTGGCTGAAAGAAGAACGCAATTCCTCGCCTGTTCAGAAATGCACAACAATTAGAGCTGACAGATGAAAAGCTAGGAGCTGGAAATAACGTGAGGCCACACACCATTCACCACTGCATCAGATGTCTTGAGGCTGCATCCTAAGATGGCGTGAGGCTACACGCCATCTTAACCGGACTGCACTCGAGAGCCCAATCGGTGCATGCCAATGTTGCTACTGAATGGCATGTGGCCTCATGCCATTTTCTACTTGGCCTAAAAGACTTACCATTTGAAGCCGAATGGAGGCGTGACAACCGGACTCGCTGGCGAATGTGCACTGTGTGTGCAGCGGATCGTAGGAGCAAGGCTACTCTGCCACTTACAGTTGGAGAGTGGCGCTGAAATCTCCCGGGACGCCAAGTGGGCTGCGTGTGGGTGGCGGAGTGGGCGGCGGAGTTGGCGGCGAAGTTACAAACTGGGTGTGTCTTGAAGTGGACGCCGATGCACACGAGCGCGATGTGAGCGCGAGTGTGATGCAAGCGCGAGTGGACGCCGATGCACACAAGAAACCTGTAGAGAAGTGGGAGCGCGAGTGGGAGCGCGATGCGAGCGCGAGTGTGCGAGCGCGAGTACGAAGCAAAATGCAAAACCTAACCTCACACGCGCGAAATTTCACGACGGTTGGTAATCCCGCCACATCATCATTCCTCGGACTTGGGCGCCACCATTAATTTCTGGATCGGCGCGCGCATGCGTGAAATCCAAAAGAAATCCGCAACGTCATCATTCCTCGGACTGCATGCACGCAAAATCCAAAAGAAAGATCATGATTGAGATATCATTTAATACCCTCGCTATATTTATACCATGCATGATTGGATATTCCAAAGCATCTTGTATTTCCAAAAATGCCAGATGTTCAGCTAAATAAATTGTCAGAGGATTTCATGTGACGTTCAAGCGTGTGGGCTCATGCAATTTTAATCCCAAAAAATGCACCAAAAAATGCTCGGCATCATCTGGCGTTATCTCTTGAATGGCGTGGGGCCGCATGCCATTTTCAGGAGCACATAGGAGTATATTCCTAGAATATTCTGACATGCGCGAGATTGTTTTGAGTTTCCTGGAGATCCAACCGTTAGATCGCAACTAGATTTTACAGAATGGTATACAATGTCCTTCTTGATGACCCTGCAAAGAAGCATCTCGATCGAACACCACATGAGACCACACGAGCCTTACAATGTTTCAGGGGCATTTGCCATAGATCCGACCGTTATTTTGCTCCAAGATTCTACAGTTTGGTGTGCATTGACCTTTCCATCAACACTGCAAAGGGACATCACAATCAGATGTGGGATCACAAGAAACCAACTTCACTAACTCTGGTTTCACCAAGATCTACATAAGGAGTTATGAAATGAAAGGACCCTCTCTATTGAAATGTGTTTATTGTCCTAGGGGCATTGTGACCCTAAACATGTGGCAAATGCTGCGTGAAGAATGATGCCCTTTCTGGGCAAATGCTGTAAGAGGCAGATTCCGAGCAGATGTATCTCAGGCTAGAGAAGGGGACAAACGAAAGCTA
This sequence comes from Selaginella moellendorffii, assembly GCF_000143415.4. Lineage (NCBI taxonomy): Eukaryota > Viridiplantae > Streptophyta > Lycopodiopsida > Selaginellales > Selaginellaceae > Selaginella > Selaginella moellendorffii. Next base: position 502,960 of record NW_003314303.1, on the reverse strand, counting down.
GCTATAAACATGACGGGATGCAAATAGATTACTAGGCTGGTCCTGCGAAAATCAAAAACCATAATTGAAAACATTGAAAATGCAAAAAGAAAGGTTTATAATATTTTTGAATTTTAAGCAACCAAATGAATGTAAGTAGGGCATGTGTTTGTAAGTTTAAAAATGCCTCAACCACTTAAATTCCCAAGTAAATAAAGCTGTTTCTATTTTTGGTACAGGTAAACTTTATAACGTGTGGGCTCATGCAATTTTGAACCCAAAAATGCACCAAAAAATGCTCGACTAGCATTATTCTTTGAATGGCGCGTGGCCTTATATTGCCATAAATGGACGTACACACACAGCATAATTATTCCTTTACACGGTGAATAATCTTGGCGCGGATCGCTGACATGGCATGGCAAAGTTCGAATCACTGACATGGCACAGCTGGATCGAGGCAAGGACATGATGTGACAAAGTTCAACCTCCGACAGCAAAGTCTAGAAGCTACTCAGTTTGAAATTTGTCAGAGGAATCATAAGATCTGGTTTGTCAGAGGATTTGATGTGACGTTCAAGCATGTGTTATTTTTGAATTCTCGAACTCATTCCTAGGTCTATCATTTTTGTGCGCCGTGTTCTTGGTTCCACTGAGCGCAGTGAGCACTGCTTGTGTAAGCGGCGTTGTGAGCTGTGGTTTATGCGTCTACAAGTGGTTGCGGCATTGCGAGCGCCATTGCGAGCGGCAGTTTATGCGAGTGGCAGTTTGTGCGAGCGGCGCTACGAGCAGTTGCGGTGTTGCGAGCGGCGCTACGAGTAGTTGCGGTGTTGCGAGCGGCACTGTCTTTGGTGTGGCTACCGCTTCCTCTTGATATTTGGCACTTGTGCTTCCTGGTATGTTCACCATGGAATGGTTTAGGACCACATTTAGAAATGGCATGAGGCCACATGCCATCTTGGGCCCTTGCAATTTCATGGCTAGCGTATTGTCATGTATGTTTTTACTTGCCTGCAGCTGTGTGTATATCAAGATGGCATGAGGCCTCATGCCATCTTTGGCCCCTGCTAGCCTATTGCCATATTCCTTTTGCCTTGCTGCAACTGTATATATTTTTGTATGGGTGACTAGTCACGCACACAAAAATATATACAGTTGCAACAAGGCAAAAGGAATATAGGAACAGGCTAGCAGAGGCCAAAGATAGCGTGAGGCCTCATGCCATTAGTGGTACCACTAATGGCATGAGGGCTCATGCCAATTTTGTGAATGCGAAATTTCACGTGGGTGTCAATAGCATGTTTGAATAATGGCATGTGGCCTCATGCTATTGAGGTTGTTTGGTATGTTATGATTTAGGCCATTCTCCAATCATTTTTTGTATGGTCTTAACTTCTTTTCTGCACTTTCAGAATGGCCTTTAGGGTTGGGGAAAAGGTTTACATTTTGAATGGTGGGAAGAGAGTTGCAAAAGGGACCCTTGTGTCTATGGATCGGAACTTTGTTATACACTGTCAAAGGCTTGGGGAAGGCAATGCTGCTGTATCAGTAGAGACTGTCTTCGATGGGATTGTGGTTGCTATTGAACGAGGAGAGATGGTCGTCGGGGTAAATGTTGTTGTTGCCTTGAAAAATCTGCAGAAGAAAGCAGATGTTGGGGATAGCGCAAGTGCGATGCATGTTCCCTCCGTGGATCTTAAGAACCGTGCTACATGGATTCAGGCAAAGGTGTTTCTAAACAACCCCGAGGGGGAGGTGGTAGCTGAGGGCTTAGCCACAGTTGTCGATCCAAGAGATGCGGTTGCTAATCAAGAATTGGGCTGGGATGATATTGGAGTTGCAATTTTAGAGGTTGTTGACACAGAAGAAAATAGTCTGACTATTGGAAGCATTGTGCGGTGGAAATTGAGGCATTTAGTGTTTGAGAATGTGAAGGATTCACAATCAAACACCACTACAACTGATGACAGAACATCTCTTCATGGGAAAAGAAAGTACACCTTCCTACAGCGCAGCCAAAGGGATCTGAGCAACGAACCGAAAAGGCAGAAAATGGCGATGGAGGTTCGAATGGTCTCGACAGTTGCTTGTTGCAAGAGGAGGTGCTGTCAACATGCTGATTGGGATGCTATTGAAGAGGAGAGAGCAAGATACAAGACATTGTCCTGGAAGGCAGCTCGCAATTTTGTGTATGAGGCATTACGGTCATCTGTTGATGCTTCAGAACATCAGGTGGGGGGCATGGTCTTCCAGAGGGGTTTGGTCTGCATGAAGGCATGGAGAATCATTTATGGAGTCCCTCGAACCACATTCTACAGAATCAAAACTGAGTTCGAGGAACAAAGGGTTCAACAGGCAGTCCATGGGAACGACGGTACGCACAAAACCAGGGGTCATGTTGTATATGGAGAGGCAATCTTCAAGAGGTTTGTCGAGACATGTAGCGAGCAGCAACCACATAAAACCCGCCTCTTGGAAGATGGAACACGAGACACCCAACGAGTTCTCCCTTCCATGTATACCAAGGGGGCCATATTAGAAGATGTGAATCGGGAACTCCAGAGTAATGGCTACAGGAAGCTGAGCCAATCTAGATTTAGTAGATTGTGGAGCAACAGGTTCAGGGATGTGAGTATAGGAAAGTACTCCAGCTTTTCAAAGTGTGACGAGTGCACTGCTATCAAAATGGCTTTGTCGAAGAATTCTTGCAGCGCTCAAGAGCGAGAGACGTTGGTTAGAAGGCGGCTCGACCACAACATCGAGCAGAGAAGCTGCAGGACTGCATATTATCATAACAGGATTCTCTCCATGGAGAGACCTGACTCTTACCTCTGCATCATCCACGACAAAATGGACCAGAAAAAGACGTGCTTACCTCGACTCAATCCTGCCCCCAAGGCAATCTCTTCATCCATGCAGCTGCCTGTGTCTCTGTTTGGCATAATCGCTCATGGGCATGGTGCCCAGAACTATGGGAACTTCTTTGTACCTCTATGGGGTGGCGGGGGTGCAAACATGATGATTGCGTCCCTAGCAAAACACTTAAGGTCTCTGCAAAGTGCGCAGACTGAGCTAAACGGCCAACCCTTGCATAAGGCCCTTGTTGATCGAACCCCATACAGGGTTCAGCTGGAGGAGGAGCAAAGGCTTGCAGTATCGCGTGGGGCCCCATGCCATCCCAGTGAATATGTTGGCCGTCAGATTGTAGGGTTATCACGTGAGGCCTCATGCCATTCCGACGAGGCTGGTCGCCCGGTGAATGCACAGCCTCATCCAAACGAAGCAGAATCTCAAGGAAGTTCTTGCGGCCGATGTGGCCTTCCACCCCATCTTCTGCTCCAAACAGACAATGCTGGCAGTGAGAACAAAAACATGTACGTCTTCGCGTACTTGGCGATGCTTGTTGCCAAAGGCATATTTGAAACGGTTACACTTGGCTTTCTCATGGTTGGGCACACTCATGAAGATGTCGATGCCATGTTCAGTCACCTGGCAGAGTCCCTCCGGCGATCCAATGTCCTCACCCTCCCACAACTCTACGATGAATTCCAAAATTGCATCAAAGGCACTGTTGAAGCTGCACTTGTGACAGAGGTTCCAGACTTTAAGGGGTTTGTAAGAGGCTACATCAGGGACGGATCCGAAACGCTGATTGGCCACTCCAAGCCTCTTCAGTTTCATTTTAGCATGCGTGACGGTGCTCCAGTGATGAGGTACAAGATGAGAGAATGGGACACAGTGTGGCTGCCAGTGGATGGCATTGAACTCTTCAAGAGAGATCCCATAACTGGGGAACCTATGATTCCTCAGGGTTCCCCACGGCCGATGCACCCGGATGGACTCAAAGACCAGGAAAGTATAGTGGCCGGGATTAGACAGCATATTGCCTTCTGGAAGAGGGGGTTGGTGTTTGGTGGAGAATCCTATTTTAAGAGGTGCAAGCCTTTGCTTGAATACTGGGAGAAGATTATATCTGCTATCCAAAATGGGCCGGTTGTATATGAAGAATTGGAAGAGTCCTTTTGGCCAGAACCCAGAGCACCAGATAGTAGCGGAACAATGTCCTCTGGAAATGCAGTGACAGATAACGATGTTGAGGATCACTATTGTGGGCCGAGGAACAAGAAGCTGGATTCAGCATTCAATCCAGTACAGGTCTGCAAAGGAATGGTCGTGCTTGTCAGACCCAGTAATAAAAAACAAATGATATGGGTGGGGCGCTGCATCACTGATGCAGAGGAGGATGCGGAAACTAACTCCTTCAATGTAACTGTGGAGTGGTTCAAGCCAAGTTCCGGATATACGAAGGATTGCCTAGAAAAGAGATGGGTGCTGAATCCAAGGGATCCCAGCATGAGCATATCGGTGGATAATGTTGTGCATGGTTGGATGCGGAAGCAGAGTGCCACCATCACCTTGCCAGACCATGCAAGAGATGCAGCAAGAGCATTCATAACCCGGGTTCAAGGTGAGATTCATTAATATTCCTGTACTAAGTTTCTAATGTATTTTATTTCAAGGTGAACAATCCGAATCTGAATCAGAGGAGGCGTGATGGCATGTGGCCCTTTGCACTAGTATATCTTAATACCGGTCTGAGAAATAGAATGGCATGTGCCCTCAGGCCTTTTACTAAATCACCTGTGAAAGAAATGCAAGCCTCTATGTCGTAAAAAAAAGGTACTAGAGAAATTCCTTAATAATATGAATGTTATTTAGTTTCATGAAAATACACTAAGGGTCAAATGAGTTAAATGACTTCTCCAGACTAGCAATGCCTCTTGCTACACCTTCACAATTAGATTCGTTAGAAAAAGATAACATTGAATAATATCTAAATGTTCTCACCAGTGCGCGCATGCCATCGCTCTTCTTTAGCTTCAGATTCGGCTTGTTCACCTTGACAATGAGATTTATTATACAACCAGATGGACTCAGTCTGGACACAAAGTCACCGCGCTAGTCACCATGCCCCAGATATGTTTAGCCCCTGGACAAAAAACATATAATTTCACGTCATTTTCAAATACTTGAAAATTTGTACCTAGTCCCATTTTACTAAATAAATCCCACTTTAACGAAATAGAGCTTAACAGAAGGTAATTTTTGCTCTACACCTTATGAATTTTGAATATCAAGTATAACAATTACTGTTAGCATGGAATCCTCATCTAGAAAATTAACAAATGCTAGAATAACTAGTTTATCAAGAAGAAGGGAGAAGAGCTTGAGAAAGCACATCAACATCAGCTATAAAATTCTTTGGGTGATGAACAATCTTGAAATTATATATCAAAACTTTAGAGCCCACTAAGGAGTACAACCAACATAATTCTTCCACTTTAATAACAAAGTAGCCATAGCATAATCACCTTTTATCAACATTCGAGAACTATACAAATACATATAAAGCTTCTTGAAACCCTAAACTATTAATTATAATGTATGGCTAATGAATGCAATGGGATGATTTTGACAAGGCACACTCATACTCTCTTGCATTAAGACACTGTCAAGATTGATATCCAAAGCATCCACATGTAAAATGAAACATGCCAAAATTGAAAGAATTATTAATAGCTTTTTTAGATTTGTAAATGTTTATTCACAGTCCTCAGACTAGATGAAAAATGATGTTAACAACTTTAACAATACTTGCAACAGTGTAATGCAATCAAAAGATGATTAACAAAATGACCAAGATATTGCACTTTGCCCAAAAAACACTACACATCATTCACACACTTCTTAGTAAGAAACTTTAAAATAGCCACAAGTTTGTTATGATTAATTTGCAAACCTTCATAAAAAAATATAGGACCTAAGATAAATTGTGTCTTTGGACCCAAATATACATTTTGACTGTTTTAGCTTTAAACCAACAACCTATAACCAATTTAACACCTTATGAACATCATAGATATGCTCTTCTCACATCCCCTTTGAATGGATCAAGATATCATTAATGAAATTAGTAGTTATCTTTGGCATATTGCAAAGAACCTCATTTATCATCTATTGGAAAATCGTTGAAGTATTGTTCAAATTGAATAGCATCACCAAGACCTCATACAAACCAAATTGGTGTATAAAAAACAAATTTTATGAGTATCATTCTTAGTCATTAGCACTTACCAATACAAAATTATAAGCCACAAATTTTTTCTTTCCAATTTGCCAGCTTACCTCGTCTATCCGACCAACACTGCCTTGACTTGTGCTAAGTTCCCTCGCCTGGGTTCACTTACGCCCTGCCTTTGCTATTTCCCAGCAATCCGCCTCTATCCTTCGCTAGAACTGAGGAAAAGGCTCCGATACCAAATTGTAAGCCACAAATTTTGTCCTTTCCAATTTGTCAGCTTACCTCGTCTATCCGACCAACACTGCCTTGACTTGTGCTAAGTTCCCTCGCCAAGGTTCTCGCCTATTGTACCAGCTCCTACTTGGTCCTACTTGGTTTCAGCTACTCACTGCACGAGCAACGGAGCGTTAGCCTTCCATCCACGGATTCCCAAATCTCTCCCAATCCCCCTCCCCAGGTTAGACTGGACTTAAGGTTCGGCTACACTCCCTGCAGGCACAAGCAGCCAAGCACACCAAGCCTCCAGGTTCCTAACACCCCTTGGTACCACAAGACTTAATCATGGGACCCTCTAAATCCCAAGCCTTGGGTGCAACACTTGCTTTAGGACGACGGTGCAAAACACCGTGGCCTAACGGCCCAGTATGGGTACCTCTACCCCCCCACTTCCATCCCGAAGGGAAGGCCCAAGCCCCTAGGAAGGGCGAGGACCAATGAGCCACAAGGTACTCAAGTGGGGCACCACTCCACATGAGCCGGGAGCACCGCAGTCGGTTTCCCTTTCGGGAGTGGGAGCTGCTCTTGAGCACTTCCCTGGGTGGCCCCTCTGGCACCACCCAAGCCCATGCTCACTCCCACCCAAGGCCCCTCGGCCCCAGTCTCAACCTTGAGTTAGTTTGGAAGCACCACTGGAGAGTTCCTTCAAGACTGGTTCCTAGACTTCACTATCCCTACTATACTTTTGGAACCCCCTGCAGCCCCCCCCCCCCCCCCCCCCGCCTGGGAGACGCACGCTTTGGGCTTTCACCCCTTGAGCTGTATTAGTATTTGGATTTAGTCTCAGAATCGATCTCAGACTAGATCTTGGACCCGACTTCGGACTTGGTCTCGGACTCGATTTCAAACTTGATCTCGGACCCGATCTCGGACTCGACTTCGGACTCGACCTCGGACTCGGTCTCGGACCCGACTTTGGACTTGGTCTCGGACTCGATTTCGGACTCGATCTCGGACCCGATCTGGGACTCGACTTCGGACTCGACCTCAGACTCGGTCTCGGACCCGATTTGGAACTTGGACTCTGTCTCAACTCGGTCTCGAACTTGGTCTCTGATTCAGCCTCGACTCAATCCTAGACTCTATCTCGAACTCAGTCTCAGAGTCGGTCTTGGACTTGATCTTTGACTCGGTCCTATCCGATGAACTCTTTGTCCTTTCGTTCATGCTTTCGGGGATCCTTTAGCCTGCGACATCTCGGGGAGTCGGTTCCTTACAACTCCACCACCCATAGAAGAAGTTCGATGCCCACATCGAACGTCTCTTTCTTATCCTACGACTTCCTGACCATGTCTCCGGGGGCATCCCCCCACTTAGCGGTGTGCCTAAGTTAGCCTCCCCAGCCAAGAGCCCATGACAACGGAATATAGGTGTCCCTATACTCCTCACCTCACCACGCCCTAGTATGAGGTCGGGACTTGAACCCAGCCTTGCTTTACTAGGGGGTTGGGACTCAAACCCAACCTCCGTAGAATACGTTTACGGATTCGACATCCCCATAGGGAGTCAGGCGTAGTGCCCTACGCCTAGTCGACATAGCTAACCCATGCTAATTAGCTTACCTTCGGCGCGCCTTCGGGTCCCAACATATGCCACTTGCTCAACTTTGCAAATTGATATTTTAATTGAACTTTGCATAAGTACATAGAGTTCTGCCTTGTAGAAATTCCTCCACTAGATCTCGCGCGTTCGCTAGGTTCTCCTCCGGTTCCCATGTTGCTTCGCAGTGTGGAAATCCTTTCCACTTCACATGGAACTCTCTCACCTCGCATCTTTGTCACTTGCTCTTGCGCGCATTGAGGATAGCCTCAACTTCGTATTCCTCTTCCCCTTGGATAACCTCGGGTAAAGGTCTCACTTGGTCCTTGCGAAGCGGATCCCCAAAGTACAGCTTGAGTAAGTTCACGTGGAACACTGGATGCATCTTCCCCATCTCTCGAGGAAGTCGGAGATGGTAAGCCACTTTACCGATTCGTGCCTCAATCTCATAAGGCCCCACGAACCTGATTAAGGAACTCAAGATCAATTCATTTACAGGAATACATGCATTTTTACCTTTGGGTCAACTTTCGGCTGATCCCACTTGGTAGCCTGAGGTTCTTGGTGTTCAGCCACACCTTCTCCCCAGCTTGGAACTCTACATCCCGACGCTTCTAGTTCGCGTATTTGGTTTGCCTTTGTTGAGCCCGTTCCAAGGAATCCCTCACTAGATTCCAAATGCTGAGTCTTTCCGCCGTGAATGCCTCCACTGCGGGTAGCTCTCCATGATACTCGGCCACGCCGAGTTCCACAGGACCTTCAATAGCTCGCCCATTGATGACTTCCCATGGACTCACCCCGATACTCGAATGTGGTGAGTTGTTATAACACATTTCCGCAAGTCCCAAATGACTTACCCAATCGGTCTCGTCTCCCGAGACATAGCATCGCAAATAATCCTCCAGCTGCCTATTCACCCTTTCCATTTGTCCATCTGTCAAGAAGTGTTAGTGCTATCAAACTTGACTTAATACCCCATACCTGTCTGTGGGTGATAGGCTGTGCTGAATTTCAACTTGGTGCGATACTGTTCCAGGAGAGTCCTCCAAAACCTACTAGTGAAGATCTTATCTCGATCTGAGATGATCTCTTCCGGCCTTCCCCGCACTCGAACCACTTGTTTGAAGAACAGTTTTGCCACACCTTCCGCATCCACTTCCGTTGTGGTGGGTATGAAATATGCCATTTTCGAAAATCGATCCACCACCACAAATATCGCATCAAACCCCCCGCTTGGGGGGAGTCCCGTGATGAAGTCCATCATAAGACATTTCCACGGACGATCTGGAATTGGGATGCTTTGCAACAAGCCCCCACTAACCTTAGTCACGGCTTTGACCTGCTGACATGTTGGACATGTCTTTACATAGTCTTGGACGTCCTTAGCCATATCTGGCTAATGGTACTTCCTCTTAAGTAAGCCCATTGTCTTGGGCACTCTGCCGTGTCCCGCAAGAGGTCCGTCATGACACTCTTCTAAGGCTACCTTCTTTAGTTCCCCTTCTGAAACATACACCCTCGTTTGCTTGTAATAGATGAGTCCGTTGCGTTCTGCATAGCCCGTTTTCTCTTCCGTTGGCAGCTCACCTCTCTGGTGAGCTTCCCGTGCCTCTAGATTCCTCAGCAACACTTCTTGTGCTAGACCATCATTCTCATATGCTGTCCGCACATCGTCCCAAAAGGTTGCTATCGCGCTGGATATTGCCAACCTCAAGCTCACTTTTCGACTTAGCGTATCCACCACGATATTGCTCTTCCCAGGCTTGTACAGGATCTCGCAATCAAACTCAGCTAAGGCATTGGCCCGCTGACCCTGTTTCCCTCTTAAGTCGGGCTGTGACAAGAAGTGTTTTGTTGCCACATTGTCCGTGTAAACCTTGAAGTGTCTCCCAAGGTAGTGTCGCCACTCCTTGAGCGCCTTGACCACCACAAACAATTCCTTGTCGTGGGCAGGCCACTTCCATTGAGCCTTGTCCAACTTCTTCGAGAAGAACGCTACTGGATGGTTGTCTTGCTTCAAAACTGCGCCCAATGCAAAGTCCGAAGCATCCGTTTCTACCTCAAAGTCCTTACTAAAGTCTAGTAATGCCAACACGGGAGCCTTCCTCAACTTCCCTTTGAGGTGGACGAATGCCGCCTCACATTCCGCTGTCCATACCATCTTCCCTTTTCCTGTTTGGTCCGTTAAGGGCAAGACTACTCTTGAATAGTGTTTGATAAACTTTCGGTAGTAGTTGCATAGCCCCAAGAACACCCTCAACTCATGTATATTCGATGGTCGCTCCCATTCCTGGATCGCTTGGACCTTCTCCGGGTCCACCTTGAGCCTATCCTGGCCCACCACATGCCTAAGAAACTTTACCTCTTGTTGAGCAAAGTCACATTTGCTCTCTTTAGCATATAGCTTGTGTTCCCTTAGTTTCTCAAACACTTCGCCAAGTGTTCGGCATGCTCCTCTAGTGTCTAGCTATAGATCAGGATGTCGTCGATATAGACTACCACGAAGTGATCCAGATAGGGTACAAAGATGTGGTTCATTAGCGCCGAAAACGTTGCCGGCGCATTGCATAGCCCGAAGGGCATCACCAGAAACTCAAAGCTCCCATACCTCGTTCGACAGGTTGTCTTCTCGACATCTTCCTTGGCTACCCTGATTTGGTAGGGTCAATCCTCGGAAGTATTTTGCCTTTCCCAACCTATCGAATAGGTCCTCAATCCTGGGCAAAGGGTATTTGTTCTTCTTTGTATACTTGTTGAGCAACCGATAATCTATGCATATGCACATAGATCCATCTTTCTTTTTCACAAATAACACCAGCGCCCCATACAGCGACTTGCTCAACCTAACATACCCTTTGTCCACCAACTCCTTTAGTTGGCACTTGAGCTCCTTGAGTTCCTTTTCGTTCAAACGATAGGGGGGACAAACCACCGCCTCAGCACCCTCGACCAACTCAATCTTATGTTCTATCGGTCGTGCGGGGGGCAACCCTATCGGTAGCTCCTCCGGCATGGTATCCTGGAATTGGTCCAACATCCGCTAAATCACTAAAGGTACTTCTTCCGTTCCTGTCTTTTTGTCACTCTTCACCGAGAGCAAGCACAAAAAGGCTTCCTTTAGTGAGTTGTCCTTTCGTGGACACCAGGTTTAAGCAAGAATCTTTGGCCTTGTTTTGCCCTACCTTTAGATCCTGGGCCTCCACCCTAGATCTTCTTCCTTGGGCATTCGCCAGTACCACAAGGTTCCTACCTTGTCCATGCAAGGCTACCACGAACCGATTGAACCAATCCATTCCGAAGATCACGTCAAATCCTGCCATGTCCAACACGGTGAAATCCATGTCCACCTTCCAAGTCCCTACTTCGACTCTCGCTTGTCGAAGTACCTCATCGGTGTTTTGGCTACCTTGAACAAACTCTATAGTCCTTGGTTCGCCTAGCCACTGCACCATTAGTCCAGCTTGCCGGACTATGTCTGCAGCCACAAAATTATCCGAAGCACCCGTGTCAATAAGGATCTTAACAAAGCTACCTCCAAGCTTCCCTCGGAGGGCTAGTAGATGTCGCGAATGACTCTCTACCAAAGTTGCTCGTGTAATGAGTAACTTTGAATTAGGGACTGGATCACATACCTCAGTTTGGACTTCACCCGACTTGATAGCCATATTGGCTCTGGCCTTCTTCGGGTAGGGACATTCCCTCGAAAAGTGTCCCGCTTCACCGCAGTTGTAGCATATGTTATTTCCCATCTACTATATGACTTGACCTTCTTATCCGTGGGTTTGTCTCTTTTTGCTTGACTCCCCCATGTACTCGCTTGCTGGCCACCAGATTTGCCTTTCCGGAACCCCGAGGACTCATTCTTAGAGAAACTCTTCTTGAATTTCCCTCAGCTATACGTTCCCCTTGGTTTGGCCCCTTTGCTAAACGTGGACCCCAACCCCGTCGTGTTCCCCTTTCGCAGGTTATCGTTGAAATGCACCTTGATAGCCGCATCCAACGCTTCCATGTAGTTGGTCGAGTTCCACCGCATCACCTCACCACGAGCCCAGGTTTGCAAACCTGATATGAAGGCATAGAACGCATCCATATCCCCCATATCTGTGACAAGTATCCTCTTTGCCATAAACCCATTCACATACTCTTGAATGGTTCCGGTTTGCTTCAGCCTACTCAACTCGTCCCTTAGATGCAGAGTAGCATTCGGAGGAATGTAAGTCACGCAGATCCTTGCCTTCATCATGTCCCAAGTGGCCACCGGTCCTTCGTTGGCCTCTGTCATTCTCCACCAAGACTTGGCATTATTTGCCAAATATGGTTTCGCACATGGGACCTTCTCCGAGCTCGGTAACCACAACGCTCGGAAGTACTCCTCCATATCATAAAACCAATCCTCCACCACCTTATAGTCGTTCACTCCCTTGAAGATCGGTGGGGGCTTTGGTTTGTACTTGGGAACTGCATGAGGAACTGATTCCACTTCGGTTTGTTCAACCTTGTCTGGTCTTGCCTCAGTCCCTACAGAAAGGTCCGCACCTTCTGCGCTACCAGCATCCGCAGTCTTTTGCTTTTTCTTCTACTTCTCGTCACGCTTTAGCTTGCGTACGAGAGTCTCCAGCAGGGCATTGGTCTATGCCAATTGTCCTTCTAGAACGTCCAATCGAGCCTTGGACGACCGAACCTCGCCACCGGACTCCTGTTTAGAAGTTTCCTCACTGGAGTCCTCCTCATCCATGGATTCCTCATCCATAGCCTCTTGTTCGACCGGAGGCTCCAACTCTGGCGGAGGTTCCATCTCCGCCTGGGTTCGCTTACGCCCTGCCTTTGCCATCTCCCAGCAATCCGCCTCTATCCTTCACTAGAACTGAAGAAGAATTGTAAGCCACAAATTTTTCCTTTCCAATTTACCAGCTTACCTCGTCTATCCGATCAACACTGCCTTGACTTGTGCTAAGTTCCCTCGCCAAGGTTCTCGCCTATTGTACCAGCTCCTACTTGGTCCTACTTGGTTTCAGCTACTCACTACACGAGCAACGGAGCGTTAGCCTTCCATCCACGGATTCCCAAATCTCTCCCAATCCCCCTCCCCGAGTTAGACTGGACTTAAGGTTTGGCTACACTCCCCGCAGACACAAGCAGCCAAGCACACCAAGCCTCCAGATTCCTAACACCCCTTAGTACAACAAGACTTGATCATGGGACCCTCTAAATCCCAAGCCTTGGGTGCAGCACTTGCTTCGGGACGACGGGGCGAAACACCGTGGCCTAACGGCCCGGTATGGGTACCTCTACCCCCCCACTTCCATCCCGAAGGGAAGGCCCAAGCCCCTAGGAAGGGTGAGGACCAATGAACCACAAGGTACTCAAGTGAGGCACCACTCCACATGAGCCGGGAGCACCGCAGTCGGTTTCCCTTTCGGGAGTGGGAGCTGCTCTTGAGCACTTCCCTGGGTGGCCCCTCCGGCACCACCCAAGCCCATGCTCACTCCCACCCAAGGCCCCTCGGCCCCAGTCTCAACCTCGAGTCAGTTTGGAAGCACCACTGGAGAGTTCCTTCAAGACTAGTTTCTAGACCTCACTATCCCTACTATACTTTTGGAACCCCCTGCAACCCCCCCCTGGGAGACGCACGCTTTGGGCTTTCACCCCTTGAGCTGTATTAGTATTTGGACTTAGTCTCATAATCGATCTCGGACTCGATCTCGGACCTGACTTCGGACTTAGTCTCGGACTCGATTTCGGACTCGATCTCGGACCCGATCTCGGACTCGACTTCGGACTCGACCTCGGACTTGGTCTCGGACCCGATTTGGATCTTGGACTCTTTCTTGAACTTGGTCTTGAACTCGGTCTCCGATTCGGCCTCAACTCGATCCCAGACTCTATCTCGAACTCGGTCTCAGAGTCGGTCTTGGACTCGATCTTCGACTCGGTCTTATCCGATGAACTCTTTGTCCTTTCGATCATGCTTTTAGGGATCCTTTAGCCTACGACATCTCGGGGAGTTGGTTCCTTACAAAAATTTAATTTGATGAACAAACAACTTCTCCCTAGATGATCTAAAAGATCAATAGTGTGAAGAAGAGGATATTTATTCAAGATAGTCACTTCATTTAACAATAGATAATTGATGCAAAAGTGAGTACTCCCATCAATCTTTATGACAAGATGAAGTTCACATGCCCAAGGACTTTACGACTTTCGGATAACACCATTTTCCAACGTCCTATTAATGTTTGTGTATAAACTTTTAATCTTCTTTGGTAGTTAATAACAAATAACAACCTTGAATAGATTAGCATCCCCAATTAGAATAAGATGACATGTTGCAATCTTTTGCCCAAATGATAAGTCAAATTCAAAAGGATCAACCTACTTTTTCATGAGCCAATCAATTGCTACAACATAAAGATTGTTGAATAAATTTGAAAATTCAATAAAAGAGCAAGATGAAAACATAAGAGGAAGTAATAGGGAGACAAAAGTGATGAAAGAAAATGCAAAAGTACAAGGACAAAGAGGAACAAAAGTTAAAAGAATGGAAGAAATATAAAGAAGTATGGGACAAGAGGAAGAAGCCTCAAAAGCACACTTAGCATGATTGCACTCCAACAATTTTTACCAAGGATGAGGTCGAAAACTTAATTTAGCACCACCTATAACAACTAAAGTTTAAACCTAAGATTGCCCACATGCACAACTAAGTCCATCTCATCCCGTGCACATATGTGTGTATGGCTATTGTCATAAAAAATAAAAAATGGCTCTACCCCATAACACAAATATAGATGGGAATATATGGCAACAACCCAAGTAATAGAAGATAAATTTGAGATTGTCTCAACTAACACAGAAAGAATAATAGGAAAACCTCTTATTATAAAAATGAGTTTGGAAATTAAACACTTGATAAACTAAATGATACTCCAAAAAGAAGGATGGAGGGGTCACTAACTTAGTTGTGCAAAGACTCTTTATTAAGCATGTCATTCTTTGTTTCCTAAAAGAATCTTAGTGGCTAAACTTTCCACTATAACACCATCAATAAAACATTGTTGATACTAAGACTTTCACCCAAAAAATGCAGGATGCCAATCTAAAAAATGCTAACAACACTGATATATATGGCCAACCTCATCATACACCCAATAGCATACATCACAACCATGATTACATCCTTACCTTTGTTTTTGAACACAAGTAACAACAACATTAATATTCATCAAAATAAAATCATTTCCCATATAAAATTTAATTAAAGGATGTGCAATGAAAAGTGGAAGAAGTGATGTCTCATTATATTGTGTCAATAAAAAAGCATTGCCAAAGTTGGTTAAAGTAAGTGCATGCACAAGACTTATAAAATCTTGATAAAGTGTTGCCATAATATTCCCAACTTAATGCACTTTGACATATTGGGCTTAACATGAAACAAAAGGCTCCAAAAGTGAACACTAAATTGCATTATTAACTTAGATAGCTTTTGATGAAAATGATGCAATTGTTAAAAGGCATCATTATAATCGTCAACATGTCAAATGCACACTTTAAAACGTCTAGGAGAATGTTCCAATCTGCACAATCAAACTATTGTACCATTGCAATGCTGTTCTTTGGAGATATTTAAGAAACTTAGGTAAATGCTGAACATCATCCAAAAAATGATAAGTGGCAATCACTGTAAAGTAATCGAACTAATGGTATATATCTATCAGGAATCCCCCAATTCTTCCTGACCTGCAAACCATATTCCTAACTCTCGAGACACTTCCCTATTCCTGACTCTCTGATTTCCTGTACGATTCCTGAGTCTCGAGCCACATTCCTGATGATGATGTGGCGCCTCCTCAACCTCAGCTATATTTAGGCCATCCTCAATCCAAGAGTGGTGGAGCTTCATCAACCTATAGTATATATAGGTTAGCCTTGTTCCATTTCTCCACAATCTGAATCAACGCCAGTCTAAGGGTTTTTCTTTGTTTCCACTAACTTTTCTCTTTATCTTTTGCATTTTCCAGTCTTGATCTTGTTGGGGGTCTTGACAGTTTGATTCAGATTGTGTTTTTTCCATTTTTGCTTTAGCTTGTTTTGATTGTTTGACTACCTTTGCCTTTTTTCCCCCTTTTTTCTTTCTTCTTGCCGAGCCATCCTGATTTCTTTGCTGAAGTCCTTGCAAAAATCCAGTCTGAGAATACCGAGCTGAAGGCGACCCTTCTTTGCATGCAGCAGGAGCTTGCTTCACTTTCGGCTCAAGAATCCAGCAAAGTTCCTGAATTGAAGGTGAGTTTCCCAGCGAAATTTTCAGGCAAGCGTTCGAAGCTTTGCGGATTCCTGAACCAGATGGAGCTGATCTTCACACTTCAATATCGGCAGTACCCCACTCCCGAGTCTCAAATCGGCATGATTGGGACGTTGCTCAAAGGTGTAGCTTTGTCATGGTTTTCTCCTCTTCTAGAGAAGAGCATGAAAGGGGTCCTAGTTCTGGAGCTAATGGATCTTCAATTGTTCAAAAAGAAGCTTGAAGCATGTTTTGGCGAGACGGATTGGGTTCGGGCTGCTACCACAAAGATGAGACATCTCTCTCAAGGGTCTCGTCCTACCTCGATCTACGCTGCAGAGTTCCAACTCCTTGCCTTGGACACTCAATGGGATGAGTGGGCTCTGATTGACCAATTTCGTTTCGGCCTCAACAACGGTGTCAAGGATTTGTTGCTCACCATGGAGGATCCCAAGGACCTGTCGGACGCCATCAACAAAGTTGTTTGATGTGATAATCGTCTCTTTGAACATCGTCAGGAAAGTCACCGCACCGCTGTTTTTCCGTCCCAGACTTAGGAATCCCAGCTTGAGTCTTTGGGGCATACTCTTGAACCTACTGCTCCGGTCCCAATGGATATTTCTGGTACTCCCCGACTCATTAGAGGGAAGTTGAGTCCTGCTGAGAAGCAACATCGAATATCTCATAATCTTTGCCTTTACTATGCTGATCCTAATCACAAAGCAGTTGTGTGTCCCAAGAAGCCTCCCCGACTGCTCAAGTTCACTCTGCCTCAAAGTCCACCTCTGTTGCAGTCGGGAAACGACCCTGTCCAAACAGAGTAGGAACTGTCTGTTTGGACTCCCCGAATAAAAATCACTTTTCTTTATCAAGCTCCTCACCACCTTTCATCAAAGCCACCACCAATTCCTGCAACTTCCGCATCCCATATCTCCTTTCTTTCACCGGACAATTAGGACTCAAGGCTCTGGCGCTACTAAACTCGGGTGCAACTTCCTGCTTCATGGACACGGACTTTGCTACCCGACATCATGTTCCTCTTTCTCCTACCATACGGGATCTGAGGGTTGAAGGCATCGGCGGGTATTTTGTGTCTCCATCTTTTGGACTTAGGGAAACGTTTCCTGTTCGAGTACACATCGGGTCCACCGTCACCAATATCGCCTTCAACATCATCAACAGAAAGTCCTCCTCTGTGATGCTCGATCTTCCTTGGTTCCAACTACATCAGCTCAAATCTGTTGGAAGGAATTACAGCTCATCTCTCCCACATCACCATCTCCCACGGCTTTCCCTACTGTTCATTGAGTCCGAATCAGGAAAAGTTCCCTAAACTCAAATTGGGGTTCTGTTCCTGACTCTATGAAGTTTTCACCCTCTTCTTTTTCCTCTCTTCCATCTTACACTAGACAGTATCCTCGTCTCATCATTCCATTTAGTCGTATGCCTCCTCTTATCTCCACAATCACTATGAAAGAACTCCTTCATGAAGAACCTATTTTCCTTTTTGCTTTGCATGTTTCTCCTGTCAGTCTTCCTGAGAAGTATCATGATTTTGGGGATGTGTTTGACAAGAAGAAAGCTAGTGTACTGCTTGTTCATTGGCCTTATGACTGTCCCATTGATTTACAAGAAGGAGCCTCACCTCCGTGGGGGCCTATCTACGGGTTATCCCCGTCCGAGCTTAAGGCCCTCAAAGAGTACGTGGATGAGAACCTTGCCTCGGGGTACATTCAGCATTCGCAGTCCCCGGCTGGAGCACCTGTCTTCTTTGTCAAGAAGAAGGATGAGAGTTTGCGCTAGTCATTGACTACCGAGGTTTGAACAAGGTGACTATTCGAAACGTTATCCGTTGCCCCTGATCTCGGACCTGCTGGAACACCTCGGTGGTGCCTGCTTCTTCACCAAGATCAACCTCCATGGAGCATACAACCTGATCCGGATCCGGCCTAGTGATGAATGGAAGACTGCGTTCTGAACCCGTTATGGCCACTTCAAGTACACTGTCATGCCATTTGGCTTGACAAATGCTTCAACAGTTTTCCAACACATGGTGAACGACGTCTTTCTAGAGTTTCTTGATCAGATGGTGATCGTCTACCTCGATGATATCCTCATCTACTCAGAAACTCAGAAGGAGCACGACGAACATGTACGCAAGGTGCTGGCAAAGCTGCGAGAACACAGCCTATACGCGAAGCTTGAGAAATGTTCCTTCGATCAGCAGTCTGTGGATTTCTTTGGGTATATTGTCACTCCTGAGGGTATCACGATGGATCCTACCAAAGTCAAGACTATTCTCGAATGGGAGCCTCCACAATCAATGTCGGACGTTCAGGTTTTCCTTGGCTTCGCCAATTTCTACCGCAAATTCATTGATCACTACTCTAACATTGTCCTTCCTCTCACGCATCTCACTCGCAAGGATGTTCCCTTCTCTTGGTCTGCTGCTGCCCAGCAAGCCTTCGACACACTTAAGGCGGCCTTCAGTTCTGCTCCCATCTTGATCCACGCTGATCTCTCATAGCCTTTCTTCATCGAGGCTGACGCCTCCGACTTTGCCATCAGTGCTGTGTTGTCTTAACTCGGCGTGGATCAAGAACTTCATTCAGTCGCTTTCCATTCTCAAAAATTCCAACCTATGGAGATCAATTACGAAATCCACGACAAAGAGCTCCTTGCCATCGTGGATTCCTTTGGAGAGTGGCACCGTTTCTTGGAGGGGGCGGGCCATCAAACAACAGTCTGGACGGATCACAAAAATCTCGAGTACTTTGCCACTTCCCGAGTTTTGAGCCGTCGTTAAGCAAGGTGGGCACAATTCCTGAGTCAGTTTGACTTTGTTATCAAGTATAGACCTGGAAAGCTTCAAGGCCTTCCTAATGCTCTTTCAAGGCGCTCTTATCTCAGTCTTAGGCTTGGTAATCCTACCTTCGATCAACAGAATCAAGTTATCCTCGGTCCTGATCGACTTCAAGTTATGGCAATTTCCCTGGCTCCTCAGTACTCCTCCTTGATGGATGCAATCAGAAACGCTCTTCAATCCGATGATCTCGCCAGCGACATTTTCCCCCATCTTCAAGCTAGACACCCAGTGACTCCCGACTGCCGGCGATTTGACGAGTTCGAGTTCTTAGATGGCTTATTGTACCATGGGGAGCAGCTTTACGTTCCTGAAGGTGATGCTCAAAGGTTGGTCCTGATGGCATGCCACGATAGCCTGACTGCTGGTCACTTCGGCATTGCGAAAACCTATGAGCTAGTTGTACGAGACTTTTGGTGGCCTCACATGGACAACTACATCAAAGCTTTTGTTACCTCCTGTGACACTTGCGCCCAGAATAAGGTACCTCGCCACCTTCCTTCAGGTTTGCTTCGTTCCCTCCCGGTCCCTTCAGGTCCTTGGGAATCCATCTCCATGGATTTCTTGAGTGATCTTCCAAGTTTTGGAGGCTTCAACAGCATTTTAGTCGTGGTGGATTGCTTCACAAAGATGGCTCACTTCCTGCCTTGTACCAAGGAGTTTTCAGGTGAGGACATGGCAAAACTGGTATTTAGGGAAATTTTCCGACTTCATGGGATTCCTACAGATGTGGTTTCGGATCGGGGACCTCAATTCATCTCTCATTTCTGGTAACGGTTTTTGCAGCTGCTTGGAGTGAAGGCCAACCTCTCTTCAGCGTATCATCCTCAAACTGATGGACAGTCTGAGTGAATGATTCAAACATTGGAACAATTCTTGAGGTGCTTCATCAACTATCATCAGAATAACTGGTTCGATATCCTTCCCCTTGCTGAGTTCTCCTATAACAACTCTGTTCACTCCTCTCTTCGAATTTCCCCCTTCTTTGCGAACTCTGGCCGAAATCCCCGATTCAATCTCTCACTTCCTTCTCCATCCGAATCCTCTCGTTCAAATCCCCGCTCTAAGGCATTTGTCTCCAACCTCCAAGAAATCCACAACTCCATCTCCTTCCACCTCCATCATGCTCAGGAATCTCACAAAACATTTGCCAATGTCCATTGTCAGGATTGTCCCCCTTACAATATCGGGGATAAAGTCTGGCTCCTCAAGCGAAATATCTCCATTACCAGGCCCTATCCAAAACTTGATTTCAAACGCCTCAGTCCTTTCCCTATCACTGCCATCATTAATCCTATCACTTATCGCCTTGCACTTCCCTCCTCATATCAAATTCACCCCGTTTTTCACTCCTCTCTCCTTGAGCCTTATATTCCCAGTCCTATTCCAAATCGGGTCATTCCTCCGCCTCCACCAGTGCAGCTCGAGGATGGGTCTAAGTACGAGGTTCAGGACATCCTTGATTCCAAGATTTCACAGTCTAAACTCTACTATCTGGTCGACTGGAAGGGTTATGGACCTGAGGAACGCACTTGGGAACCTATGGACAACCTAATTCATTCTCCTAACCTTGTTCAAGACTTCCACCGCCGCTATCCTTCTCATCCCAGTCCTTATTCTTTTTCTCCATCTCCCATCCCTCGCCGCTGTCGCGCATGTGACTTCGGGTATCGAAAGTTACCTGTCGGCTAGTCCTTACGGACACTCTTTCCTTACTGCCACGATGGCAGGAGGTCGGTATTGCTGGACCCTTTATCAGCCCCTCTTGTTCAAGTGTTAGTAAACTGGACTTTGCATCTGTACTTGGCCGGATGAGCATAAGGACGGAATTCCTAAGTGTCTATTCAGCCAAGCATACTTGGCCTGGCTTTTTAGTTCTCTTTTGCTCTGTCTTGCACTGGCTTGACAAGAACCCTCGCGTATTGAGATTGGTCCCTCAATATCGCTACATGATAGCTTACCGTGTCTGCCAAACACCCTCGCTATCATGCCCTTTGTGTTAGTCTCATTTCGGTCCCAAATGCTATTTATGGAAAGTGTCTAGATTCGCTCATTTGGCATATCTACGGAATGTAGAGGTCGGCCTGAACACAATGGTGTTCGTCCTGTGTCCAAATTCGCATTCTAAGGACATTCCATATTTAGTAAGTTTTAAGCTTGTCCCAGAGACTAACTCCTGATACTAAGGGAGGCTTGGGGTGAAAGCCCAAAGCGTGTGTTCCTCAAGGGGGGGGGGCTATGGGGGGTTCCAAATGTATAGTAGGGATAGTGGGTAGGTCGGGCATGGCCGACCAACCTGAGGCATAGTCTAGCTCCCGCTTGCGTGCCTGTCCTTGTTCTGCGTCCGGCTTGGGTCTAAGCCCAAGTTCCATTCCATGCTAGCTGGTGGAGTACCCATACTCTCACGTTAGGCCACCGGTATGCCGAAATAGCGCCAGACTCCGTTTGGCTCCGTTTTGCGTGCTGGTCCTGGCATTGGGATGTTGGTTGCTTCAGGACTGTTCCAAGTCGCTCCGGGCTCCTGTCCCTTTGCTCCTTGGGCTATATGCTCGGGAGTTGCTCCGTGGTCCGGTTCCATCACTCCTTGGCGTCACGCTTGGGAGTTTGGCACCGTTCCTTCGTTCAGTGGCCCAAGGCCCTGAACCTCGGGTTCCTATGGACACGTGGCATGGACACGTGGTATGTGACACGTGGCATCTGTCACGTGGCACAAAGAGGGTTTAGGTTCCGCTTCGTGGTGTTATCCTATGGTAAATCACCATAGGATAAAGGGTCAAAACCACGTGCGCTACATTTGGTATCAGAGGATGAGTCTCAGCGAGTACTATTCAATGAGATTGGGCAACTAGTCTTGTTGCATACGCAGAGATGAAAATGATGATCCGAGTGGGTACACGTTTTGGTGCAAAGACTTCGCAATTGTTCCTTGAGTATGGATTTGGTTACCGTTTTGTACCGTATTATATAAGCTTGCTCTTGGGCTCATAGGAAGGCTTGAGTTGTTTCAGTAGCACGAGTTTGCGCTTGGGCTCGTGAGTGAGGCACATTAGCAACTCAAGGTTACACTTAGAGTTGGCAGGATTAATGTTAGCCTATCGGTGGTTCCATGAGTTGTTCCATATACCGTGGGTGAAAGTAAACTTTCCCTGAGTTTGCTATGAGTGGCAAATAGGCTGGTCCGTAGCTGTTTAGCACGGCACTAGTGGATCCTTCCTAGGCATGATTATAAGTGGATCAATCAAGACTATAGGGATTAATCTATTGGTTCAAGTAATCATGACCGTGCTCTCTCATAAACTTTTCTTCGATTGAACTGAAGGCGGTGTGAAAGCAAGCTTGAGGTTTGGTCAAAGTTGAGACCGAAAAGAGAGTCATCAGGGATGGAGGATCAAATACGTAAATCATCTTCTCTTTTGGAGAAATGATTCGCAACGAGGTGTTAACTCATTGCTTATGTTCATATTATGCAATCAAGAGTCCCTATCTTGATGCGTGTTGGAAATGATAGTCTTACAAATAGTGAGTTGTGGGATGGATAGCGGTGAAGCGCTAAACCATTTTGTCTAAGCTTGCTATTGGAAGACTTGGGTTGCAATGCTCAATTCTTTTTCGAGGAACCTTGCTATTGCTCCTTGAGTAGCTTGGTGTTGGATTAGTGTTGAGTTTGGTCGGAAAGAGAGTGGCATGAGCTTTTCCGTGTTGTGAACAAAAGTTAGTGGTGTTGGGTGTCGTAAACCTCTATTGGTGGAGTGTGGCATTTATGTTACATTTTGTCGAATCGAGTTGGCATTTGATATTCACATGAACGTTTGAAGTAATGACATAAGCCTTGCTCATTGCGTTACTCAATTGATGATCAAGTCATTGTGATTTATATCATATCCATGTGATAATGAGCAATGTGTTTACGAAGTTGCTTGGGTAAATGATGATCAACCCCAAAGTGGTTGATGGACAAGCTAGTCTACTTACACGAAGTAGCATTGTAGTAGCTTTGATTGGATTCTCTATAGTGGTCCATTATGCTAAGCTTAAGTAGGTACCTTGTTTCCTTAAGTTTGCCCACTAATGTGTTGGAAAAGGGTTGTAGCATTCATTTGCTATAGCTTGTCGGTTGATCCGTTAGCACTTGGAGTAGATTGTTGGATGGAGAAGATGTGGAGTTGGGGCATTGACGTCACTAGCACTTGTGTTAGTGGAAGTGGCATTATTGATTCGAGTGATGAGGAATTTTCCTTGGACCTTGATTTTTCCATGTCATTTTTCTTGTTAGTGTTTTGGCTTCATATTGGATCTTGAAGATGATTGAAGAAGAGTGTTAGTGCAAATGTGGATATCCGAAGATGTGGTCTTCGTGATCAAGCCTTGGATGTTCATTTTGCACTTTGCGGATGTCGGAGTTGGATGTCAGGAAAATGGGCAAAGATGTTCGATGCTTAAGCATGCTATTGGGTCATGAGAATTTGTGTTGAGGTGAATCTATGTGAAGTTGTTGGTAGGAGGAAGTTGGTTGAGTCCTGAAAGTTTGCATTCCTGGACTGAGAGTCATTCTTTCTCTAGGATGGAAAATTTTCCACAAATTTTCTTAGACTTTTCCAATGGCTGATCTATTGATCACTTTGCTCGAAAACCATTCCATTTTCGAAAGCCAGTACAAACTAGTGAAGGGGTTGGAGTTGACTTCGGTTGGCTTAGATCTTAGTAGGTAGTTTGTATGATGTGACCCGAAAGGGATGCTAACTTTTGGGGCTAAAGCAATTGAGTTGGATAGAGTCTGGAGTTGGTGTAGAAAAGTGGCCGCTGCACTTTTCTAAGAAAGGTGACTCTTATGCCTTTCTTTTGTAGCATTATGCTCGGTGGCAGGTTGCACCTTGCATTTCGCTAAGACTCTATGAGAGTAGTGAGCTCTCACTGATCTTGACTTAGTCTTGGCAGCCCTGCACCTTGGCTAAGGATGGTGATGTCCAACTTAGTTGTTTGAGGTTGAGATGTTGGTACCTGTACTATAGTTTTGTCTATGAGGAGGTTGTGTACCGATGTGAGTTCATCTCATGGTCTTCACTTTAGTTTCGACTGAGTGTTGATCATGCATAGCTAGCCTCTTCAAGGCATGCTCAGAGCTAGTGGCTAAATGTTTTAGTGAGCTTATTACGGTTGAGTTGGATTCGAGTGGTCATTTAGTTTGTGCTTGTTTATGAACTTTTATCTCGTACCTGGGGTATTATATTCATGTTGGATAAGTATGTAACTCGATGACATGAGTTAGTGTTCGGGTCTTGTGAAGGCAAGTTGAGGAGTGATTGTTAGTTGCTTTGCGACTAGTGATTACTTGTAGACTTCATCAAGGACCGTTGACACTTGCTTTGCTCGATGATGATTTAGCAGTGGTGGGCTTGCTTTACCGAATAGTGTTGCGGAGGATCGTGTCGTTAGACATACATGGGTTTTCCATGTTGACATGTCGACTCTACCTCTGTCGATATCATTTGGTTACATTTAGTCCGTAGTGTTGGATTTCATTGAGTCTTGGACGTGGTGAATCATTCCTTGATGATGTGTTATCTGTAACTGAGTTTTGCTGAAGGATTGGTCTCGGATACTAAGTATAGTATCTTCGACTTTGGTTAGCTTGGTTGCTGGAAAGCTTCGAGTGGTGATTCACTCTTGCTTTCTGCTAGCTTTGTTCTGTTGTTGATGGCATTGAAGTGATGCCTTGTCATTGATATTGTTGATATTGAGATTTCAGTGAAATGAGATGTCTCTCCGCAAGATTGATGTCGAGTTTCGTTAGTCTTGATGAAGATAGTGTTGATGATTTGGCTATAGCTTTGTGTTGTTGGCATTCGTGCAATTGCTAGTTAGCAACTGTATTGACATTCAAATGAACTGAGTGGCAAGTTTGGGTTAGTTGTGTTCTAGACGAGATTGCTTAGTTGAGGTTGAGCTTTAGCTTTTCCTTGAAAAGTGATTTAGTCGTGAACAATGCTACCTCTATAAGAGGAAGAGTTAGTGATTGGCATTGAAGTGATTGAATCCTTCTTGGATTTCAATTGAGATATATCAATCATTAATGATTCTTCTTGTGCTTGCTATGAAGTGAGTTACGTCTTGCTATAGATGGATTCATGGAGGATCGTTTGGTGATCACTTGTTAAGCATAGCTTCGTTATGCTTAGCTTTTGGATTGATGCAGAAATGCTCTTCATTAGCTTTGGCATTATGAAGTTTGGCTTATGGATGTGTTGAGGAAGATATTGTGGGTTGCACCATGATTTCTTCTTTAGCATTGAAGTTAGCTTCTATGAGACTCGTGATCATTATTAGGCAAGACTTAGTTATAGGCTTCTTCGAGCTTTTGGTTCTTTGAGTTTTGTGCTCATTGTTCCATTTGTTAGAAGTTGTTGGGGAAGGCATTTTGGCTCATTAGCTTCGATGTTGAAGTTGGTTTTTGCATCTGGCAATCATTGGTGATGATTGACTATCATCTAGGGTAGTTGATTGTCCTTATCACAAGTTTTGCTTGATTATTGTTGGTTTGGAATTATTTGCTATTCTTCGGGATGGTAAATTCTTTCTTCAACAATGATTATACATCACTACATTGATGGGCTGATTGACGATCTTTCATGATAGTTAGTTGTTCTCTTTGATGGCTTATGGCTTTTTGCAATACCACATGTTCTTTGTGGTTTGCTTTGGATTGGTCTCTTGGGTTTGAGACGTCAGTAGGATGTTGCTGACACTTGCTTAGGCAACTTGAGTTCCTTGGTATTGTTGGCTGGGATCTATTCAGATTGGCTTTTGTGATAGTTGGCAGGAATGAGTGTTTGTTGGTCTTACCGCATTCATTTTCTCCTGTTGATTGTTGCTCAAGTTAGTTTTGATAGATTTGGATGTTATTTCCCTTGGGTGATACATTCGCGAGCATTGTGCTTGTTAGTCAATGATACTTTGTGTTCTTTGAGTTCTCTCTAGTAAGTTGTTGGCTTACTGTCTACTATCTTCGATAGTTAAGTTTCATCATTGAGTTTCCTTGATGATATACTAGCTATTGAATTTTGTTGGATGGTCATTCCTATGTTTTCCAATGATAGTGATCTTGGTGGTTCCTATACTGTAATACTAGTTTATCGGATGATAACTTACTTGGAATACTTTTGTGTTCTAATCTAAGCTTTATTCCCTGATAATTAAATCTCTAAAATATCATTGTCTATGACTTTGATATTGTCCATCTATTGATCTTTGAGTTTGGGCCAGTATAGGCAGACTGGCTTCGGCACTTCGTGTGCATGGTGAAATCTCTAGTCATGGGGTAGCTATTGTCGACTGGTCACATAACCCGCCTCTTTGTCGATGTTCCTTGTTCCGTGAAAGGGCGTGACCGTGTAAACAACTCTAAACTGCCTGTTGACAGTAGTCTATCTAAACCTTACCGACGGGTTTGGTTTCTTTGCTCAGGAGGGTTGGGGCCTCTGGCTTCTCTCTCTATGTCTCTGCGGGCAGGGCATATCACACTTTTGTAAGCTGGGTGACTCCCAGAGCAGCAGGGGTGGCTGACTCCGTTGGTCATTTCCTTGTCGGCGACGGCCGGAAGGTGTCTGAGCTGGTAGCGCATCCGCGTTAGACAAAGAGGTTACTCCCTAACTCATTTAAGTTGGTGCATTTCTCACATAGTGTGAGTACCGTGAACTTTTTATGGAGTTGTTTCCTTCGCGGTATTCTAGACTCGAGTATGCATCGACGAGGACGTCGATCTTCCCAAGGGGGGGAGAGTGTCGCGCATGTGACTTCGGGTATCGAAAGTTACCTGTCGGCTAGTCCTTACGGACACTCTTTCCTTACTGCCACGATGGCAGGAGGTCGGTATTGCTGGACCCTTTATCAGCCCCTCTTGTTCAAGTGTTAGTAAACTGGACTTTGCATCTGTACTTGGCCGAATGAGCATAAGGACGGAATTCCTAAGTGTCTATTCAGCCAAGCATACTTGGCCTGGCTTTTTAGTTCTCTTTTGCTCTGTCTTGCACTGGCTTGACAAGAACCCTCGCGTATTGAGATTGGTCCCTCAATATCGCTACATGATAGCTTACCGTGTCTGCCAAACACCCTCGCTATCATGCCCTTTGTGTTAGTCTCATTTCGGTCCCAAATGCTATTTATGGAAAGTGTCTAGATTCGCTCATTTGGCATATCTACGGAATGTAGAGGTCGGCCTGAACACAATGGTGTTCGTCCTGTGTCCAAATTCGCATTCTAAGGACATTCCATATTTAGTAAGTTTTAAGCTTGTCCCAGAGACTAACTCCTGATACTAAGGGAGGCTTGGGGTGAAAGCCCAAAGCGTGTGTTCCTCAAGGGGGGGGGGGCTATGGGGGGTTCCAAATGTATAGTAGGGATAGTGGGTAGGTCGGGCATGGCCGACCAACCTGAGGCATAGTCTAGCTCCCGCTTGCGTGCCTGTCCTTGTTCTGCGTCCGGCTTGGGTCTAAGCCCAAGTTCCATTCCATGCTAGCTGGTGGAGTACCCATACTCTCACGTTAGGCCACCGGTATGCCGAAATAGCGCCAGACTCCGTTTGGCTCCGTTTTGCGTGCTGGTCCTGGCATTGGGATGTTGGTTGCTTCAGGACTGTTCCAAGTCGCTCCGGGCTCCTGTCCCTTCGCTCCTTGGGCTATATGCTCGGGAGTTGCTCCGTGGTCCGGTTCCATCACTCCTTGGCGTCACGCTTGGGAGTTTGGCACCGTTCCTTCGTTCAGTGGCCCAAGGCCCTGAACCTCGGGTTCCTATGGACACGTGGCATGGACACGTGGTATGTGACACGTGGCATCTGTCACGTGGCACAAAGAGGGTTTAGGTTCCGCTTCGTGGTGTTATCCTATGGTAAATCACCATAGGATAAAGGGTCAAAACCACGTGCGCTACAGCCGCTCATCTCATCCTCCTCTTCATTCTCGTTCACGTCCTCGTTCCACTTGTTCTTGAGGACGGGGTGCTGTCAAGAATCCCCCAATTCTTCTTAACCTGCAAACCACATTCCTGACTCTCGAGACACTTCCCTATTCCTGACTCTTTGATTTCCTGTACGATTCCTGAGTCTCGAGCCACATTCCTGATGATGATGTGGTGCTTCCTCAACCTCAGCTATATTTAGGCCGTCCTCAATCCAAGAGTGGTGGAGCTTCATCAACCTATAGTATATATAGGTTAGCCTTGTTCCATTTCTCCACAATCTGAATCAACACCAATCTAAGGCTTCTTTTTTGTTTCCACTAGCTTTTCTCTTTGTCTTTTGCATTTTCCAGTCTTGATCTTATTGGGGGTCTTGACAATATCATCTATAGAATTCTTACAAAAGAACTTTAGCCAAATATGAGGTTTTGTAACAAAAGCAAAAGTAATTATACCACATTGTGAATATTAATATTAACTGATTCTGATTGTTCAACTACAACCACATAACATTGAATAATTACACCAATTGCTACTCTAAAGTTAAAAGAGAAGGCTGTTGCTCTACTATGAAGATGAAGTAAGAAAACAAAATAAACAAAAGAAAAGAAATTAAAAAAGTTACAAGGAAAGTGAAATCTAAATGATGCAAAAGTTAGATTTAAACCAAAAGCTTAAATCTAAACACTCCTCAATTACAATTAAAATTACCTCTTATCTCCACCAATGTAAATGCATGGAATAAAAAAATGTACATATTAATTAACTTACAAACTTTAATTTATACAAGAGCGAGTGGTTTAGATTGAAACTAATATTTAAAAATTAAAATTAATATATAACACCATAAAATTTCACAATTTTAATTTTTGTTTCCTTATAATAATATAAAAATTACGTACCTTTAACTATTTTGCTTTCTCTAACTAATAAATGGTGATTTGCATTGCGCTTGCGGAATTCTGACGCGAGCTGGGTCTGTCCGGAGTATGACGATCGAGGACATTTGCTTTTTTTCTTTCCTTGATGGTAGTCTTTTAGGAGAAATGCTTCTTCTCGCGCTTTTGAAGCCTTCCATCCGCCGAAAATCTGCCGAAGACTTGGTGGACACTTTTCTTCCATTCCAAGACGATTTCCATCCATGGCGCCTCGCGATCGATTCGTGAGCGGGCCAGCCCCTTTTCCATGCGAGCCGCTTGCACTGCTGCTCAAAGGCGTCGAGCACGAAGATCTCCCCGGCAACGAATAAGGTCCTGCTCGACTGCGGTTCAATCGACAAGAAAGGTCCCGGTTCTTGTCAGCTTCTTTTGCTTGTGATACACTAAAGCTTTTGGAATGCTCGATGCGATTCTCGCAACACCAAAGCTGCCGCCAATTCATCGAGGACTGCGTGCTGCTCGAGGGGGCTTCTTCTTCTTTGCGGACGCCAGCGTCTCGTTCTTGGATGTCATGCTCGCTCCTACTTGGGATGCCAGGAGCTCTTCGAGACCAAAATCTTTTAGAGCTCTGTTTCTAGGTCAACTAGGGCTCATGGAATGGAGGAGCGGGAGAAGCTCCGAGCGCTGCTAGAGCATTCCGCGACATCGGGATTTTCTCTCCAATCTGGTGCTCAGGTAGCATTTCTCTCTTCTCGTGCTCGAGCTGGAGCTGTTGATTGTGCTTTTTCTCTTTTCTCTCC
Organism: Selaginella moellendorffii; assembly: GCF_000143415.4. Lineage (NCBI taxonomy): Eukaryota > Viridiplantae > Streptophyta > Lycopodiopsida > Selaginellales > Selaginellaceae > Selaginella > Selaginella moellendorffii. The sequence continues at coordinate 473,316 of NW_003314303.1, read as the reverse complement.
AGTTGCAGGAATGGCTGGAGAGGTTTGCCGCGAGCGTCAAGGGCAGAGCTGAGGATCTGCGAGCGCAGATTGATCGGCTCGCGGATCACACCGCCTCCGTTGAGCAGGATCTAAAGAACGCGTTTAATTCTTTCAGGCTTCTCTCCAACACGCAGTTCATTGAGAATGTGAGTGTCTTTCTTTTCCTTTCATGTGTTTGAGAGATTTCGCCTCAACTCTGTGAGCAGCGTGTCTATGAGGAAGACGAAACCGTGACTCCCGAGCAAGAAAAGGATGGAGAACCGCAGCGTGTGGAGAGCTACGAGGGTGATATTGTTCCTCGCTACAAGGAGGCTGTTACCACTGCATGGAACGAGCATCTAAAGCTTTCTCGAAGCCGAGTAAGATCTCTTCAGTTCTCTCGAGCTTTTCCTGTGGTTGAGAAGATGTTACTTTCTCTTATCAGGAAGCGAGGCCCAGGAGTTTGCCTTATATAATCGGAAGCGAGGAGTTCATGCGTGATCCTCACTGTGGCTTGCCAGGTTTCGTTCATTTATTTCTCGAAATATTGAACAGCGAGTTTTTCTTTTCTTGTTGTTCAGATTTGAGACACAAAGCCTCCACCTCGGTGACACGAGAATACGACTCTGAAGCCGAAAAGGATGGGGTTAACATGGCTGCTGAGATGGTTGCCGGTGGCGTGATTTCGGACGATGAATGGTCAGAGCCCAGTAACGAGGCACCTGAGGATCAAGTAAGCGCGAGTTTTATTCGTTCTAAGTCTCTTATCTTCGTGTTTTTTCTTGTTCACAAGGATCACCACGAACCAGCCGTCTCTGCTGCTATGGACTTCAAAGCAATGCTTGAAGCGGCCCTGCGAGCTTCATATGTAACAAGTAAGCATCGGTTTTCTGTCTATTTAGTCTATGATTTGTTTTCTTAGGTGACGATGGCTCAAGAATGGATCCCATATATGAACCAGCAAATCTTAACGCGGAAAATGAGTTAGTATCATTTTGTTGGTCGCTCCACTCAATGCATGCTTTCTAAAGTTTGATGGCAGGACTGGCTTGGGAAGCGCGAGCAACAATGACATTGTGAACGAAGCAAAAGCTACCCTTGACGACATACTTGGCAAAATCGCGCGGGAAGCTGACCAGCGTCACTACTCTCCGCAACAATTGGAGGAGGAGAGAGCAAGACGAGAAGCAAAGCCTCAAATCCTTCCACCTCCAGTACAGCCAGATGCGAGCTCTTCGGACAAATCCTCCCACTGGAGCGAGAGCGAGGAAGACGCGAGCTCTCACCACGAACCTCGAGTATCCTTTTCTTTTCCTGCCGGCACACAACCGGAGTTTCCAGACGTCGGGCAAGAGTAAGCTACCAGCTTTTATGTTCGCCTTTGAGTTTGTGAATTGTTTTCTCCAGAGAATCGCGATCTCAAGCAGCCGAGAAAGCTGGGAGCAGCTCAGGTGAGTGGTGTGATTTCATAAGCTTTACGCAAACTTGAGAGTGGGCTTTCTTCTACAGACGAGGCGCTCGTGTCGAAAGATACATCAGAGCCGAGCACGAGTTCTGCTAGACACAAGTCCCTGTTTGATGAAGACGAGGACGAGGATGACGAGGGGGGGGAGGAAGAAGAAAAGCTGTCCAAGTTAAATCCGGTGTCACCGCAACCAAGCTTGATCGCAACATCCACGAGATCAAACGAGACGCCGGAACCACTGAATCCAATCGTGACGCCATCGAGATCAAACGAGATGCCGGAACCACTGAATCCAATCGTGACGCCATCGAGATCAAACGAGATGCCGGAACCACTGAATCCAATCGTGACGCCATCGAGATCAAACGAGAGTCCAATCGTGACGCCATCGAGATCAAACGAGACGCCGGGAGCGCTGACTCCAATCGTGACGCCATCGAGATCAAACGAGACGCTGGGAGCACTGAGTCCATCACCAACGACGCTAAACAAGCCGCCAGCGGCACTGCCATTCCGGAGCACCGCACTTTCGAGCCTTCTCTTTGGAGACGAAGACAATGACGATGACGAAGACGCTTTGTTCGGGCCGGTCGCTTCTACTCCATTTGTTAAACCATCCAACGACTTGTAAATCTCTTTTGGCCATATTCCAAGCTTTGTCCAAAGTCGAGACTTAGATGGTCAGCATATAAGAACCTACGTGACAATTTAAAGCGGTCAAAATCACAGCGTGGCTGGTTTGCCCGAGTGGTCTAAGGGGGATGACTTAAGATCATCTACACACAGTGTGCGTGGGTTCGAACCCCACAGCCAGCAAACTCTGTCTTTATTAATTTTTATCTACTTTTTAAACAACTATAGTTTTCATTTTTGAATAATATTTACAAATCACACTTTAAAATATTTACAACAAAGGTTTTAAATTACAGACATCTGACTTTCAAGTGAAGGACTTTCCGGCCCATTCGCGGTTGCGTCTCTTCATCTTGGCCTGGATTTTGTTAAACTGCTCTTTGCCTTTCTCTAACAAAGGATCCACAACTACGTAGTGGTCGAGCGCTTCCTTCCTGGCCATTTTATCCTGCGTTGAGCGGACAAAGAGACCATCGTCACGATATCACACAAACTATATGTCTAGAGCTCTCACCTTTCTGTCCAGCTCGAACTTGAGCTTGTGACTCAAAATATCCGACGCTTCGTCCTTGTCAGGCTCGGCTGCTTTGTGACTGGAAAGCTTCTCCCGAAACTTATCCAGCAAGGCCATTGTCTGGAAAACAAAAGATTGTAAGCAATGGAGAAGTTTTGTGAACGAGACCACGTACTGTTTCTTCCCGACTGCCGAGATTCCGCTTGTGTTGCTTAACCTTTTGCCGTCGTTGCTCTTGGGGAGTTAGAAGCTGCATTTCGACGTCGGTCTTGAGCGCTATCTCTGCCCTTGCTTCTGATCCCAATCCCCGCTTCTTGATCACTAGTTTGTCTTTCCTTATGTCACTCTCTTCCTCCTCTTCGTCCTCGTCCTCGTCATCGTCATCGTCTTTCTCCGGTTTTTGGATGACCTTGGATCTGCTCAGCCAGAAGCGTTTAGAACGAGGATTCGGGGAGAAAACTATCAGATACGTACTTTTTGTTTTCTGCTACCGCTTTAGCTGCAAAAGCAAACAATCCGCTGCTAGTCACAAAAATCTTTTAAGAAAATCTTGTTGTACCTTTTGTTTCTTGTTGAGGATCCCAGAGCCTCTTCTTTTCAAGAAGCTTTTGCCTCATCTTCTCGTCGAAAGTTTGATCTTGGTCTTCCCCATCACTCGCAACATCTTCTTCCTCCTGTGCGGGTAAAGGGTTCTTGTTTGCCAAGGCTTGGCGAACTGCACTTAGCTCACGTTGTTTGTCCTCCTATGTGTGATACGAGATTCCAAATCTAAACAAAAAAGCGTTGAAGTCCAAAGCACGTACCTTAGTTTCGGGACCAGGGACCTGAGATTTCAGCAATCGCGGATCATCCAGAACATCATGGCTGCTTTTTATTTTCTCCTTGATGACAGACGCTTCTTCATCTTCCTGAAGAGCCTCCTCACCAAAAGACAATAGATTTAATCTCCTGAATACAGCAAAAATCTTGAGAACCAAACAAGAGCTCCAAATCTGATCTTACTTTTTCTGCTTGACTGGCTTTTCTTCTGTCTTGGCTCCGGACTTATCCACAGGTTTGTGAAGTTTTCTCGGTACAATATCATCAAAGGGATTCCAAACGACCTGGAAGAACCTTCATGAGCCTGAAAGGAGAAAACAAATAAAAGAGTAAAGATCACACTTATTCACCTCAGTGGAAAGTACAGAGTGAGGATCTGTCGGCCGGTCATCTTCGTCAGGATCACACTCTGCAATCTTCAACAGATTGTAAATCGTATCTCCCGTTACCTGTAACTCACTTGAGAACATCTACAACAACAGAAAAAAGAAGAAGAAAACCTTTCCAAAGATCGTGTGCTTGCCATTGATCCAGTCGCAGCGATCCAAAGTTATGAAGAACTGGCTGCCATTCGAGTTTGGCCTTCCCTCGTTTGCGCAGGCAACAAAACCTCGATGTCGAAACTTCAATCGCGTGTGAATCTCGTCGGGAAAAGGTTCTCCGTAGATGCTCTCACCACCTAAGTTCCACAAACGAATACTAAGAACACAAGAAGAAACTAAAAGAACGCACCTTTGCCAGTGCCCGTGGGATCGCCCCCTTGAACAAGAAAGCTTGGAATCACTCGGTGGAACAATGTGTTGTTGTAATAGCCTTCCATACAGAGCTGGACGAAATTCCGGGTCTGGAAGCGATAGGAAACGCTCGCATTGTCAAGCACAAAATCGATGAGAAATCTCACGAACTTACAGCTTGCGGAGCTTCCCTGGCCCAGAGCTCGATGTCCAGAGGCCCGGAGGAGGTGTGGAGGACCACCTTCCCCTTGGTGAGAGGCTCGAGCACGTACACGGACGACATTCCCGCTCCTTCGCCCTAAAACCAAGAACCCTAAATTGGAAAGATGAGCTGCTTTATAGCCCTTTAATCTAACAATGCAAGCATTCTTATGTGATGTGTTCTTCCTCCTTGGCGATCGCTGCGATCGATACAGAGACGGTGGAGGAGCTCGCAACTCGGTTGCGGCAGTGCGGCGGCTCCAGAGATCTCGCGCAAGGCAAATTTGTCGTCGAGGAGATCATCCAGCGCAGCCCCAAGCTCCGCAAGAACAAGTACCTGGCGAATTTGGCAGTCCAAATGTATGGGCGATGCGGCAGCCTGGAGGAGGCGCGGCGTGTCTTCGACGCGATCGAGCAGCCCAACACTTTCTCGTGGAACATCCTCTTCACCGCCTACGCGCACAACGGACAGGTGACAGAAGCGCGGCGGGTTTTCAACTCGATGCACGAGCTCAATCTTGTGTCATGGAACGCGATGATGACTGCGTATGCTCGCGCGGGCGACGTCGAGCGCGTCAAGGAGCTCTTCGACTCGATGCCGGAAAGAGATCTTGTGTCGTGGACTCTTTTGATATCAGCATTTGCTCAAACTGGGCATTTGGAGTCTGCAAAGAGACTGTTCGATGAGATGCCCGACAAGGACGCGGTGGCGTGCACGCCGATCATCCAGGCCTACGCTCGCGCCGGACGAATCGATCATGCCAAGCTCGTCTTCGAGAGCATGCCGGAGAAGGATGGGATTCTCTGGAACTCGATGCTGCAGGCCTACGTCCAGCACGGGCATCTGGAAGGGGCCAAATCCTTCTTCAAATCGGTTGTGGGCGATGAGCGAGCGAATCGTGACGTCGTGTCGTGGAACATGATGATCCAGGCACACGTCCAGGAAGGGAATCTCGACGCGGCTCGGGCGATCTTCGACCAAATGGTCGAGAGGAACGTCACGACTTGGAACACGATGATCATGGCTTACTCCCGGGGTGGCAATGTTGAATCCGCAAAGGTGCTGTTTGATACTATGGAGGAGCGTGATCTTGGCTCGTGGACCTTGATGGTTGGCGCGTTTGCGCAGCGCGCTTGTCTAGAGGAGGCCAGGGTGGTGTTTGATTCTATGCCCGAGCAGAACGTTATCTCGTGGACAGCAATGTTTACCATGTACGCGCAGAACTTCTTCTTGGATGAGGCTAAAACTCTCTTTGAAAAAATGCCAGAGAGAAACGTTGTCTCTTGGACCGCAATGCTTACTGCATTTGCCGAGAGCCGGCATTTGAGAGAAGCGAGAGAGGTCTTTGAAACGATGCCGGAACGAAACTTAGTCTCGTGGAACGCGATGCTCTCAGCCTACTCGGAACTTGGTCTGATTGAGAGAACCAAGAACTTGTTTGAGATGATGCCGGAGCAGAACGTAAAGTCTTGGAGTGCCATGATCGGAGTTTACGCTCACGCGGGCTACAACACCGGGGCGGTGGACGTGTTTCGAAGCATGGATCTGGAGGGTGTTCGTCGCGACGAGATCTCCTTCATGAGCATCCTCAACGCTTGCAGCCACCTCGGGCTCTTGGAGGAATCGTGGAAGCAGTTCAACTCGATGAAGGAAGATCACGATCTCTCGCCTGGAGTGGAGCACTACTGCTCCATGGTAGACATTCTCGGTCGAGTGGGATTGCTGGGTGTTGCGGAAGAGCTCGTCAAGCGGATGCCTTTCCGTGCCGACTCGGTCACTTACGCGGCCCTTCTCGCGGCTTGTAGAGTTCACAGAGATCCCAACTGCGGTGCCCGAGCAGCGAACGAGCTCATGGAGCTGGAGCCGGAGAATGCAGCATCTTACCTGACGCTGGCCAACATTTACTCCGCTACGAGCAAGTACTCGAGAGCCATGCGAAAGAAGCTGAAAGAAAGAAGCTTGAGCCCAAAGTCGAGGAGGAGGAAGAACGAATGTAGCTATGCCGATAAAGGTCTCGCAGGATCTATAGGGAGCTAAAGCCGGCCATGCATGTTTGCATGCGTGAAAAAGAGACTATATGTGCTTGAGAAGGGAGAGTCTTCCTTTCGCTCCGACGATGGACATAGACTTTGGTGTCAAGGTCGCGGTAAGGTGGTTCCTCGGCTGGATCGCGGCTGCGTTTTTGCTTGTGATATTTCCGTTGGTGGTGCCTTGCATGGTGGGGTTTCGTAAGATCCGCAGCGCTTTCACGAGCTCCAAGACGATTAGAGGCAATGTGGTGATTGTTACGGGGTCTTCGTCTGGAATCGGCAGCGTAAGTTTTGTTATTTTTTTTTCGCGGATGGAAGCTAACTTCTTTCTCCCTGTGATTGGGCTTGCAGTTCATAGCTTTGGAGTACGCAAGATATGGTGCAAGGCTGGTGCTGGTGGCACGAAGAGAGAACAAGCTAAGAGAAGTGGCGGAAGCGTGCTTGGAGGCTGGAGCTATGGACGCAGCCGTGTGTCCAGCTGATCTCACAAAGGAATGCGATTGCCGACGCATCGTGGAGTTCACAGTTTCTAGATTTGGTCGAGGTATTTCTTCCTTCCATTTTTTTGTTAGATTCTTCTGCTTTGTCGATGTTTTCTACTCAAGTTCCTTTGCTAACTTTTTACTGCATTGAAGTTAATGTTCTCGTCAACAATGCTGGCATGGCCGAGAGCGGACTTTTTGAGGATTATGAAACTACTGGCAGCTTTCGACAAACAATGGTATAAAAAATCGTTTTTTTTTTCTTCTGCGCTACTTTTTCTCCCTGATTAAATTCCAGGACGTCGATTTCCTGGGGGCCGTGCTCACCACAAAGCATGCATTGGAACATCTCGCGCGAGCCAAAGGTCAGCTGGTGGTGGTAGCATCAGTCGCAGCCTATTGTCCATATCCTCGCCAGGCTCCATACAACGTATGAAACTTTCATCCAATTTTACTTGGCACCATCTACAACTATGTAAGCTTTTCCTTTCCAGGCCGCGAAAGCTGCCTTGGTCCAGTTCTTCGACACCCTTCGCACTGAACCAATCGGTCGATTGATCGACATCACAATCGTAATGCCGGGCTTCGTAGCATCGGAGATGACAGCCCACGCAGAGGTACAAATCCAATCACGCCAAGAACTTTTTCGTTTCATTATTTTTCTCTCAAACCCTACGTCCTCCAGGGGCACATACCATGGTGGTGGCCGATGATACCGAGCGGGGACGCCGCCAAGGCCGTGGTGGACGCCAGCATCTCGAGGAAACGCCACGCGATCGTCCCAAGCTGGTACTCTTCCTGGCTTCCTTACCGAGCCTTCGCCCCGGAGCTCATGGAATGGCTACCGCGCGCGACGCTGGTGGGGAAGCCGCCATCGATCATGGTGAATCGAGCCCTAAACGCGATTCTAGGCGAGGAGCTCACCAGCAAGCTCTTCCGCGCCATCGCCGCGCTAAATTTTTGAATTTCAAAAAGATGCTAGCATTATTCCAAGGCTGTCCGGAATGGTAATGGGCCCCTGGCCGAAAGCCGGGAGAGATGTACGGCAGGCGATATGTCATATTTACTTAGTGCTTTGATAGCCAGCTTCCTCGCTTAGCACAGCGTTTCAGGGTTTTGGGGTTTTGCGCGTCTTGTGTTCTTCGTGGCTATGGCGTCCGCGTCTGGTTCGGCGGCATCCAAGGCCGTGAAGCTCGCCAGGGCGGCGGCGCCGGCGGCGGCCAAGAAGGCCGGGACAGGAACGGCAGTAGCGGCGGCGGCGGCGGGCGGCGAGGGGCGCAAGGCCGCCGGGGGCTTGAACTTGGTGGTGCCAATCTCCGCCGCTGGGAGGAAGTTCTTCGGACTCCAGGAAATGTCGAGGATCGATGCGATGAAGCAGATGTGGGTCTACATTAAAAGCCACAATCTCCAGGTATGGTCTCTTCCTCTCCTCTCTCTCTCTCTTCTTCTCAGATAAATGGAAGATTTTTCATAGCTTTTTCGTTATCAATGATCGAATGGTTTTTTCCACAGGACCCAGAGAAGAAGAGGAATATCCTGCCCGACGAGAAGCTCAAGCAGTTCCTGAGCTGCAAGGATCGGATCGACATGACCGAAATCCCAGGACTCCTCAGCCCACATTTCGCCAAGAAATCGGCGACTTAGGCGCTGTGTGAAGCGAGAGCGATCGTTCCCAAAGTATATGGATCCTTTCGATGACTCTAGCTTTCTTAGTTCGTAGCTTCTCTCATTCTATACTCCTTTGTTTCTAGCACAGCAGAAGGCCATCAATGTTAAAAGACCAGACCACTCTTACTCTTGCCTCAAACAACGTAGCGGTAAGTCACGTATCGTCCGGCAGTCTCACTCGGCCGGATGATCTTCACGACTTGGCCGTGCTTGAGACCGTAGTATCGAGCCACTGGATCGCGATCCTGCATACGAGGAAGCTGTCACGAGCAAAAGAATGGTTAATCGATCAAGGCGAGCAACGAGAGCGAGTATGAGTTACCTGGCTTTCCTTGACAGTGTAACGCTCGAGCAGAGTTTTCTTCTCTTCCGCAGAGAGAACCTGGTGCTCGGGCACTAAAGTGTGCTCTTTGATGTTCACCAGTAGCTCCGCTTCCTGGAAGAACGAAGAAAAAAGAACGAAGAAAGATTAGAGAAGAAAACTTATCCAGGAAGAACACTCTATCCGGGAAGAACACTTGCCTGGAACACCTCGATCTGGTACTTTGGAGCCATCTCCGACAGGCACTGCTTTGCAAATGGCGTGAGACTCGTCTGGACGACCATGATCGCGCGAAACACGAGCTCCGATTTCATGCGCTCGGCGTACGTCTTGATCGTCTTCACCCCCACCTTGGGCTCCTCCGGGAAGAAGACGAAGATCTGGTCCGACTGGTCTGAGCGCTTGGCCTTGCTGATGACAAGATCGTCGCGCTTGGGCTCGTCCCCAAATTTGTCCCTGAATTGCTCCTTGGTGAGCGATACCTCGTAATCGGCCACCAGGTAGTCCCTGTCGCGCAGCATCTGCATGATCGTCCGCCGGATCCTGTAGAGCCGATTCGTGCTGTCATCCAGCTGCGCCATTGCCGCCTCTTCTTCTCTTCTTCTCCACAAGCCCTAAACCCAAGAACCCTAAACTCTGCCCACAAAAATTCAAATTTTTTGCCCACAGTTTTAGGGCTCCTTCCGGCTATGGCGACCGGGATATGGCAGGCGCCTGCCGCCGCGCCAGGCGCTCGGCTCCAACTCTGCAAGGTAGGCAATGATGCAATGGGAAATCTCGAAATCAGGGCCGCATTGCGTGTTCTTTTGTCTTGCAGGGGGCAATATTCGCGAGGGGACAGAAGATTAGCTTGAGAAACCGTGAGAGGCTGAGAATTGTAAAGGTTTTGTCAGAAGAAGCAGCTTCTCGAGCTTGTGTATGGGGACGAAAGCTGCTAAGATTCGAGATTGTTACGTATCACATCGATAGGCTGAGAAGGAGACAGTGGCTGCTGTTCTTAGTAACTTCTGCCTTGAGCATTGCGTTGATCGCTTCGGTACCAAACAATCTCTCCGCCTGTGAGTGTTTTTCCCTTGAAAAGTTCTTCTTTTCTATGGCTTTTGGATTGATTTTTCTCTCGGTATTTCCTAGGGGCTCTTACGGAGGAGAATTTGCTGTTCTTGGAAGCATGGAGAACGATCGATCGGGCTTACGTTGACAAGAGCTTCAACGGACAAAGCTGGTTTAGATATCGCGAAAATGTGCTTCGGAACGAGCCCATGAATACCAGAGAAGAAACGTGTGAGTATTTTGCTTCTGGATTCTCTCATCTACTGACTTTCTTGGCTTATTCCGATTAGATGCTGCTATTCGCAAGATGCTTGCAACTTTGGACGATCCCTTTACGAGGTTTTTGGAGCCAGAAAAGTTTAAGAGCCTGGTGGTGAGCAGCTTGTTTTGTTGCTAAAACGTTGCAGCGCTGATGATCGTCTCCTGACTCCCGAGCTCTTGCTGTGTAGGCAGTCTGGCACTACGGGTGCTTTGACGGGAGTGGGCTTGGAAGTTGGATTTGACGCTAACTCGAGCGGCTTGCCAGACGAACTTGTAGTTGTGACGCCCGTGGCCGGAGGTCCTGCTGCTCGAGCAGGCATTCAGCCTGGAGATGTTATTTTAGAGATCGATGGAGAGAAGGTTGGAGGCTTGAGCCTTTACGATGCTGCTAAAAAACTCCAGTAAGTTTGTCTTGTTTATCTTTTGCTTTCAGTGAGACACCGGCTATGGGTGCAGGGGTCCGGAGAACTCATCCGTCATACTGACTGTGCTCGACAGAGAAAGCAGAATGGAGAACACGATGACATTGACGTACGTGTTTTGGCTTGAGTTCTTGATGTTTGACATGGTTTGTCGTTCAGAAGAGAAAAAATCGTCGTCAATCCCGTGACGTGGAAGCTCTGCGAAGTCAGTTCCTATCAAAAGCTGGGATACATCCGCTTGTCAACATTTAACCAGAACTCAGTTCGTAAGTGATTCTCCCAATCCTGTTTGTAATTTTAACGCATCGCTTGTAGGTGCTGTACAGCAGGCGCTGGAGGCACTGCACAAAAGCGGGGCGTCTGGTTACGTGCTTGACATCCGAAACAACGGGTATGCATTTCACTTATCTTTGTTTTCACAGCGGGCTTTTGATTCCAGCGGTGGATACTTCCCTGCCGTGATCGACATTGCAAAAATGTGGTAAAGTTTCTTGCAGTAGCCCTTCTTTGCGTAGAAACCAAACGTTTTTCTAGGTTGGACAAGGGAGTTATCGTGTACATCGCTGACAACAGAGGGATACGAGACATTTACGAGGCGGACGGTGGTAGTGCCATAGCTCCTTCAGAACCTCTGGCTCTACTGGTATAAAAACGATCTTTCTGAGTTTTCAACTTCTTCTTTCTCTCAGGTGAACAAAGGAACTGCCAGTGCGAGTGAGATTCTCGCTGGAGCATTCAAAGACAACGATCGAGCTACTGTTCTCGGCGAGCCTACGTTTGGCAAGGGGTACGAAGGCATGGATTTCATTTATAGCTGTTTTCCAACTCTCGCCTTTCTCTTTGCCAGGAAGATCCAGTCTGTGTTTGAACTATCAGATGGCTCTGGGCTTGTTGTTACTACTGCTCGATACCAAACGCCGGACAAGATTGACATTGACAAAGTAAGTTTCTTACAGTTTTTTCAAAGTTTACGTGATTCTTTCTCTTTCATACGTAGGTTGGTGTTTCTCCAGATCGTCCATTGCCAGAGGCTATTCCTCGAGACGGCGAAAGCTTTTGCAAGTGCCTCCAAGGCTCAGGTTCTCAGGAATGCCGCATTCCATTGTCTTCTCTCTTTAAAAAGTAAATGCTGTCTTTCGTTTATATGAAGGAAACCATTATCAAGAGCACAAGCTTGCCGCCCTAGCTCAGTCGGTAGAGCGCAAGGCTCTTAACCTTGTGGTCGTGGGTTCGAGCCCCACGGGCGGCGCAACCATTTGCTCTATTCCCTCCCTCTCTTTTTCCAACGAAGGCATTTTTTTTCAAACCTAAGCACTGTTTGTTTTCCCCTCGTTTCTGGCTAGCATGGAAGATCCTCGTCGCTTGCCGTTTCGCCGCGTTCGATCCTTGCTCTGGAACGAGATTGCGGCGCTGCTCAATCCAGGGGAGCGCGATGTTGTGCGCAAGAGCATTGGCGCGGCCGTGATCGAGGAGAATGAGGTGCTCTTTCGGGAAGCGGTGGCCTACGAGGAGATTCTCCAGTTTGTGGACGAGGACATGCAACGCCAGGTCGCGTCGCACAAGATTTTGGATACCCCTGCCAGGCAAATGCTGGAGAAGGAGATCAAGATCCTGGTGGAGCACATCCAGGCCACCGATTCTTGCGAGGCGCAAGCGCAGCAGTCGCAATCTCTGGCGTTAGGGCTTGGCGATCTTTCTCCTTCTCGATCCCAGGCGGTAGATCAGGGATCTGGCCCTTCTTGCTCGTCTCCTCCTGTTGCCGCCAAGGCCGATCACCAGGTTTCTCCCAGGAAATCCGCCAAGAATCCGCTATCGCTTCACGGCCGGTGCAAGAGCACGCTGGATTACGTGATGAGCAAGAATGCGATCCAGGAGAAGCAGAAGAAAGGCAACCCCTCGCTGTTTCCCCCTCGCCGAAGTGAAATCTTCTCCCGCGGCGACGATCATCCAGTTCTCAGGAAGGTCGCAATGGATCCATCGCTGATCGTGAGGAAAATGGCGCCGCATTTGAATGTCTCAGGGATCGACGCCATCAACGATCGCCTCCACCACGCATTCGCCGCGGAGCATGTAAGAAACCGATCTTCTGTTTTTTCTTGGAGATTTTTATGCTAACTCGAATCGATCTATCTCTAGGACGCGCTTCTAGAGGATGTGGAATGCTTGAGGAGCTATCTCGAGGATTCAACAGACGTTTACTCCAGCGTAAGATCGATCCATCGATGGCCGTTCTCACAGAACGGTTCCAGGTCAAGAACAATCCCCCGACAATCAACGACATGAAAGATTGCGGGAAGAAGCTCGAGGAGAGATGGACAGCGCTCAAGCATTGCCAAAACATCCAAAACATCCTCGCCCCGGTCCCGGTTGGCGGAGTGACAACCACGATCAATCCCATGAAAACAAGCACAGCATCAGGACCGGAGCCAGAGGTAGCGGCGCCTCAATCCAGAATCTCCTCGCAGATCTTTCCAGGCTCCAAACGATCGATCAGGCTTCCCAAGATGCAACGATAAAAGAGGTAACGTTATTTTGTTTTTCCTTTCGGTATAGGGCTTTCTAGGGTGCAAGGGCAGCGCTATGTCATGGCGGTCGTTTCGACCCATCTTGCGCAAGGTATGGTGGTAATGGATCTTCCATTCTTTCTCATCGCCGGAATTTGCAGCTCCAGACCGTGCGTGCTATTAACGGAGCCCGGAGTGCTCCAGAAATCCATGGTGAGTCATATTCTTCTCTTTCGATCTTAGTCATGGTTTTTTCTATCCAGGATCACGCTCTCTACATAGTTTTTGCCCGTCCAGCAGCTCCCGGGAGCTCCTTGCTTATCCAACTAGCCGCTCGGCCTATCGAATGTCTGCGCATTTGACGCCCGTGGCATCTTACGCAACTCAGCAGCAGGTAAAAACAAAAATCTCGCGGTCGCCACTGACCATCATGAGCTATCCAATTTTTTTTTGTTCTTCGTTAGCAGACACAAGATAAAGGGATTTCTACTCAAGAAGAAGACCCTTTCGACTCGATCACCGATAAAATCCCGGAGAGGCCCGTCACGGTTGCGGAGGGGGCATCCTACGGTCTCATCATCCTCGCTGGGCTGGCTGTGGCTGCTGCTGCTGCTTATGCAGTGTTCAAGGAGCTTGTTTTCCAACCCAAGGAGTAAGCTTTTCTTTTTTAGTTCGAAAATGTTTTTCCCTCTTGTCTTCCTTGTCACTCACTGTCACTGTTAGGTACAAAATCTTTGGCAAAGCCCTGGACAGGGTCCAACACGACAGTCAGGTAAGATTTTTTTCTCTTTTGTGTGCCGAGTTCTCACACAACCTTGGGTGGACTATCAGGTCACGCTGCGCATAGGGACGCCTGTAACTGGCTATGGGCAAGAAAGCCGCCACAGAGCAGCGAGGCAACGGATCAGCAACAGAGTGTGGAAAGACGAGGATGGTGTCGAGAGAATTGAGGTACATTACTTACTGGTTCAAATCGGGATACACAACAGGCTAATCGTGTTTGTTGCAGATCATGTTCTTCATCCGGGGTCCTCAGGGCTCTGGCAAAGTCTACACCGAGATGTTCAAAGACAAGCTGGACCGGACCTGGAAGTTCACGTACCTGATCGTGGACGTGTTTGCTCCCACGCCGGCGCGCATAATGCTCGAGTCATACGTCCCTGCTTTGTAACAAAGCCATGGTTTCTGTAAAGCAAGGTACCGCGGGACAGTTTTGCTTTTCCTTTTCCTGTTCTTATATTATCTCAGCTACAGTGATGAATGATCAATGGTTCTTTAAGGGAGCTCTCTATTGCCTGGTGGTGGTAGTGGTATCCTCCTCCTTGAGGGCTCCAATGCCCCCCAGGGATTTGGAGGAGCCGCAAGACTTTGCCGCTCCTCCTGCTCCTCCGGAAGAGTCCCCGTCCTTGTATCCGTACTCGCTCACGCTCCATTTGCCGCGGCCTTTGTGAGCAGGGGCTTGAGCTTGGAAGCTTTGCTCCGGGAATCTCCCCTCCGTGAGATACGAGTTGGACTGGGATCGAGGGTCGGCTCCCTTGAAACACTCCTTGTGGAGTGTGAATCTGGCAAATGCCAAGTTGCGGCACCTTGGAGAGATGATATATAACTTGTCAGTGATTTTTACCGCAGCTTTCGGCCCTCGCGCACCACGACTTGCTCGCCTTTCCCAATCACTCGCCTGCATTCCTGACACGTCCACCCGGTTCGGGTTGCCGTGCCCTCCGAGACGGTCATAACTATTATCCGATGGTTATTATCTTAGAGAAGCAGGATTCTTATTAGAGATGGGTATGATCTCTTACAGAATTTATTTATTTATTTTTTCATGGGTGAGACTTGGTCCATTATGCAGAGGTCTTTGTTACTTGAATGCCTCGATGACAGCTTGAGACTTGACTGCGGGGAGAGGTTTGAAGTTGACGTTTGAGAAACCTTGCGACGCGAGCAGCTCTCTCCACTCGCTTGCACTCCTCTGTTTCCCTCCAGTGAAAACTAGCATCCCCAGGTCTTGATCGACGACTGCCTTCTGGTGTGGATCGAATATATGGTCCACGATTATGATTTTCCCACCGACTGGCAGTGCATTGTAGCAGTTTTTGAGTACAGCTTTAGCCTTTTCGTCGTTCCAATTGTGCAAAACTTTCTGCAGATTCTAAAGCTCTCAGGGTCTTTTATCTTGAGCTTACACGCACCTGCATGTATATCGCATCCCCTTTTGGAACGGACTCAAACATGTCCCCAGCAATATGTTCTACTCCTAAATTTCAAAGAAAGATTAGAGAGAGAGAGAGAGAGAGAGAACCTGGAAAGTTTTGAGTGCCACTTGCAATTGTATGTGGAAGATCAAAGTTCACTCCCTTGATGTGTGGAAAGGCTTGCACAATCTTTGACACACTCAGGCCAGTGCCCCCTCCAACATCTACAAGAACTTGAGCAACGCTTTGGAAACCATCGTAGCCTTCCAGCACCCCGTTGATGATGATGTGACCAAAGCTATCAAGAAATCCGAACCATAAGTCTGCAAAAACAGGGTCGTTCGCAGCAAATTCAAAGATGCTTTTCCCATGAGCCTTAGCAAATGCAGAAGTTGAAGACGAAGTCACTTCCAAAGCCAGTTCGTGCAGATGGTGCCAAGCAGCTTGCCCTGCCTCTGAGGTTGTCAACAGGAAGAAGGATGCGAGCGATTTTGGAGTGCCGTCTATGAGCCAGCGCGATAGAGAGTTGTGCCCAAAGACTCCAGCGGGCTGCTCTTCAAATATGTTCTTCCTGCAAAGAGATTGCATGAGCCTTCGAACAATTTCCGAGTTGTGAGCCTGGCCTGTTGCAGCTTGGAGAATGGTACACATCTCATCAACGTGGATTGGCTTGTCCGACTTCGCCAGAATATTGGGTATTCCCAGTTTGATGATTGCCTTGATCACAAATGGAGTAGAAAACGATTCAGCGAGAGAGAGCATCATATGATAGCTATCTAGCGCCTCCATAGTAAGGTTGTTCACAATAGGAAACTTAATGATTATGACCTTTATAAGGCGGAGTTACACCCTCACGTGATGGACACCAACAGCTCCCGAAACCTCCTCCTTACCATCTGCCCATGTCATTGTTGACAGTAACTCCCTCGATGGATTTTCATCCTTCGCTTTCATGTCTGGGCCACTGGATTTTAGACTTAAAAAATGTTAAATAGAAAAGTGCAGTTGCGGGTCAAACTTTGCAAGCTTGATCTTCTCTTATTATGCACCCTTTGAAATGAAAAACTTGTATTGTACAGTTTTTCTATTTCTAGCTGATTTGGTATGCTAATCTAATGTTAACACCAGTGGCATTGCACCATCAACAATAACTTTTGATGAAGTCTTTATTTTAAAACTTACTTTGCAATCTCTTCTTTTGTAAGGGTCCATACTCAACCTGATGATATTATCTTAGAGCAGTTGGATTCTTATTGGTATGATCTTTTACAGATTTCTCTTGGTGGGTGAACCTTTAACTTTCTTAATGTCACTCTGAACTTCAATAAGTTGGCATCCCTGCCTCATGATAACATCATCAAAAGTCTCTTCCACCGTCATCACTAAGGCTAGCCATAAGATGCTGACAATGAGACTTTCTCCATTATGCAAAGATTTTTCTTACTTGAATGCCTCGTGTGGGGAGAGGTTTGAAGTTGACATTTGAGAAACCTTGAAATGCGAACTGCTACTCACTTGCACTCCTCTGCTTCCCTCCAGTGAAAACTAGCATCATTAGGTCTTGATCGCCGACTGACTTCTGGTGTGGATTGAAAATCCGCGGAATATTTTTCTGCCACCTTAGCAATTAGGGCACGAGAAGGGGTCGACAGAATAAGGATCTATAAAAAAGAAGAGGATGTATAAGGAGAGAGCGAAGAAATAAAGAAGATGCCGATTCATATAACTCGACGAGAACGAAGGAGAGAGCGAATAAATTAAGAAGATGCCGATTCGTATAACTCGAAGGAGAG
This sequence comes from Selaginella moellendorffii, assembly GCF_000143415.4. Classification (NCBI taxonomy): domain Eukaryota; kingdom Viridiplantae; phylum Streptophyta; class Lycopodiopsida; order Selaginellales; family Selaginellaceae; genus Selaginella; species Selaginella moellendorffii. The sequence goes on along the minus strand of NW_003314303.1, from coordinate 456,222 downwards.
AGCAAATAAATAAAGAAGATGCTGATTCGTATAACTCGACGAGAACGATCTCGAGCAATGGCGATCCTCAAGCGCATCAATCGCCCGACTGCGCCAGCGGAGAGAGGCAGCATGTCAACAATGTAGTTGCCGCCATCAACGCAGAGGACATTAGGTCCCTGTTTTCTTTTCCCTTTCTTCAGGTCCACGATTAGGATTTTCCCACCTGCTCTGTAACAGTTTCAGCCTTAGCTTTTTCGTTGTTCCAACTGTGAAAGTTTTGAGTGCCACTTTGGTTCTTGGCCCTGGATATCCATCTCTGGCAATGTTGAGCTCTCCTTCACCCTGTAGTAGCTCAAAAGAAATCATTTCAAGTAGAACCTACATCAAGGTATATAAAAAAAATGTCCTAATGAGAAAGAAAGTTACAAACTACTTCAAACCATCTTTGTTTTCTAAAGCACCACCTAAGCACTATCGTTCTTGAGGAATGAAAACTTCATAACAAGCTGTAGATGTGAGCAATCTAGTAGAATTATTTTGCAAGCCCAACAATTCAGTTTCCAGCACAAAAACCCTTAGTGTTCAAAAACACAGCACAACTTCCAATTGTATGTGGAAGATCAAAGTTTACTTGTGGAAAGGCTTGCACAATATTTGACACACTCAGGCCAGTGCCGTCTCCAACATCTACAAGAACTTGAGCAACGCTTTGGAAACCATCGTAGCCTTCCAGCACCCCGTTGATGGTGTGACCAAAGCTATTAAGAAATCCGAACCATAAGTCTGCAAAAACAGGGTCGTTCGCAGCAAATTCAAAGATGCTTTTCCCATGAGCCTGCCCATGTCATTGTCGTCACGGCAATTCTCCAGATGGATTTTCATCCTTTGTTTTCATGTCTAGGCCACTGCCACCACCGCCTCCTGCAGAAAGGTCAACTGTCAGATCACGAACGCCTCTGGCCGTTGCTGGTGAAAGGGCCAAACCTGGAATGTCTTCAAGGAGCTGCTGCCAGTGTCTCCTCCACCACGGGATCCGTGGCATGCATGGAATCCAGCACGCCGCCTCTGGCTACGCCACCTTTTTTTCCTCCTCCACGACCTCAGCATGCTCCACCTGGTCGTCCACAGCCGCCTCGCCTGCCTCATTGCTCTCTTACTCCTTGATTTCGTCGTGTGCAGGCAAGACGTCTGTGGGCGTTGCTGCTTGTGACTGACTTCTTTTTTACGTTCGAAAATATTTTTTCCTCCTGCATTTGTCACTCACTGTCACTGATAACGTTCTCAGGTACAAAGATCCTGGACAGGGTCAACATGACAGTCAGGTAAGATTTTTCTCTTTTCTGTGTCACTCAAAAGCTCCATTATGCCACTATTCCACTGTGAGCCTTAAAGTAGGTTAAGTCCTGTACTACCATGTAATGCTACATTGGGATGCCCAAAGACAGACTGGACCTGGAAGTTCACGTACCTGATCGTGGACGTGTTTTCTCCCACGCTGGCACACATAATAAGTTAACAAAGCCATGGTAAAACAAGGTACCGCGGCTTTTCTTGTTTTTATATGTTCTTTAAGGAAGCTCTATTGCTTTGGTGGTATCCTCCTTCTTGAGGGCTCCAATAAAACCTCCTCCTCTCTGGAAGAGTCCCCGTCATTGTATCGCTTACGCTCCATTTGCCACGGCTTTTGTGAGCAGGGGCTTGTGCTTTGCTCCGGGAATGTCCCCTAGGAGACGAGTTGGACTGGGGTCGGCTTACCCTAAACCCAAAAGCTCCGCTTTTGGCCCTCACGCACTTGCTCGCCTTTCCCAATCACGTCCATCCGGTTCGGGTTGCCGTCAATACCCGGTCATCCTAGAGAAGTAAGAATGGGTCTCTTGGTAGGTGGCCATATGAGCGTGCACCAACAAGATGACAAAGGATTTATTGCATTCAGAGACTTTTCTTACTTGACGGCCTCGATGACAGCTGCAAACTTGACTGCGGGGAGAGGTTTGAAGTTGACGTTTGAGAAGCCTTGCGACGTGAGCAGCTCTTTCCACTCGCTTGTACTCTTCTGCTTCCCTCCAGTGAAAACTAGCATCCTCAGATCTTGATCGACGGCTGCCTTCTGGTGCGGATGGTCAGTGATTATGATTTTCCCACCGACTGGCAGTGTATTGTAGCAGTTTTTGAGTACAACTTTGGCATTTTCGTTGTGCAAAACATTCTGCAGTTTCTATTGCTGTTAGAGTTCTATCTTGAGCGCCCCTTTTGGAACAGACTCACGGCAAAATATGTTCTACACCTACACTTCAGCAACGCTTCGGAAACCATCGTAGCCTTCCAGCACCCCGTTGATGATGTGAGCAGAGAATGGTACACATCTGGATTGGCTTGTCCGACTTTGCAGTTTGATAACTTCAAATGCATTCCACAATAGCAAAGCCAATGCTATGGCCATTATGAAGTTCGTAAACAATCACACTACAACTATTTGCCTCCAGCATAGTCCTCAATGATGTTCAAATCCAACTTGTGAGTCCCACCATTACTGCTACCAAGACCATTTGGTTCATATTGTTCGGAAGCTGCCACTTCCTCCCAAGAATCGTCATCTAGAGTAGATGACAACACCTTCACGTGATGAACAGCAACAGCTCCCAAAACCTGCTCCTTACCATCTGCCCATGTCATTGTTGTCACTGCAACAACACTGAATTCCCCAGATGGATTTTCATCCTTCACTTTCATGTCTAGGCCACCGCCACCACCGCCTCCTCCAGAAGGGTCAACTGTCGGATCACGAACGCCTCTGGCCGTTGCTGGTGAAAAGGAAACATCTTTTTCGGCAGCCACCAGCTCAAAAGCCTGAATACCAGATTCATGCTTTGGGATGTCCCAAGCCTCCTGAACAGCCTCCCATGGGACATTCTCGACAGGCAGCTCGAGCTCAACTTGCTGTGGCTCTTCGACATTGGCTTCCACCTCTTCCACTTGCTCGGGAATGTCTTCACTGGCAGGAGCTGCTCCCTGTGTGTCCACCACGGGATCTAACGCACGAGTGGAATTTGGAGCAGCACTCTCAATCTCTGGCACCGCCGACTTTTCTCCATCCTCCACGATCGCGACTGAAGCACTCTCCCTGGGCTGGACAACCTCCACCTGGTCATTCACAGCAACCTCGCCCGGCTCCATGCTCTCTTCCTCCTTGATTTCATCGTGTGCACGTAAGACGGCGTCCACTGTGGTGGTTGGTACTTGAGCTGCGACTGGCTCGGCCAGTTCCACCCCCTTGGCAGCCTCTTCAGCAGCCTCAGGCACGGCCTCTCGCTCGGGAACGGCCTCAAGAACAGTCTCTGGCTCCTGGACGGCTTCGTTCGTCACCTGTGGGAGTTCTTCTACTCGGAATGCCAGCCCAAGCCCGCGCTCAGAAACTTGTTGTCCCTTCTCGACATTGACTTCCTCCTCTTCCACGTGCTCGTGAATGTCTTCACTGGCAGGAGATCCTCCCTGTGTGTCCTCCACCATGGGCTCTGTCGCATGCATGGAATCCGGTGCACCACTCTCGAACTCTGGCACCGCCAACTTTTCTCCCTCCTCCAGGATCGCGACTGAAGCACTCTCCCTGGGCTCGACATTCTCCACCTGCTCATCCACAGCCACCTCAGCCGGCTCTATACTCTCTTCGGCCTCGATTTCCTCATGTGCGGGCAAGACGGCATCCACTGTGCCGGTTGGTACTTGAGCTACGAGTGGCTCGGCAGGTTCCACAGCAGCCTCAGGCACGGCCTCTGGCCCGGGAACGGCCTCAGCCACAGGCTGTGGCTCCTGGACGACTTCGTTCGCCGACTCTGGGAGTTCTTCTACTGGAATGGGAAGCTCGACCTCACGTTCGGAAACTTGCTGTGGCACATCGACTTTGGTTTGCTCCTCTTCCACAAGCTCGTGAATGTCTTCACTGGCAGGAGATGCTCCCTGTGTGTCCTCTACCATGGGATCTGTTGCATGCATGGAATCCGGTGCACCACTCTCGATCTCTGGCACCGCCAACTTTTCTCCCTCCTCCAGGACCGCGACTGAAGCACTCTCCCTGGGCTCGACATTCTCCACCTGGTCATCCACAGCCCCCTCGGCCGGCTCTATGCTCTCTTCGGCCTCGATTTCCTCGTGTGCGGGTAAGACGGCATCCACTGTGGCAGTTGGTACTTGAGCTACGAGTGGCTCGGCCAGTTCCACCTCCTGGGCAAGTTCCTCAGCAGCCTCAGGCACGGCCTCTGTCCCGGGAACGGCCTCAACCACAGGCTGTGGCTCCTGGACGACTTCGTTTGCCGACTCTGGGAGTTCTTCTACTGGAATGGGAAGCTCGACCTCGCGTTCGGAAACTTGCTGTGGCACATCGACTTTGGTTTGCTCCTCTTCCACAAGCTCGTGAATGTCTTCACTGGCATGACATGCTCCCTGTGTGTCCTCCACCATGGGATCTGTCGCAGAAATGGAATCCGGTGCACCACTGTCGATCTCTGGCACCGCCAACTTTTCTCCCTCCTCCAGGATCGCGACTGAAGCACTCTCCCTGGGCTCGACATTCTCCACCTGGTCATCCACAGCCACCTCGGCCGGCTCTATGCTCTCTTCGGCCTCGATTTCCTTGTGTGCTGGTAAGACAGCATCCACTGTGGCGGTTGGTACTTGAGCTACGAGTGGCTCGGCCAGTTCCACCTCCTGGGCAGGTTCCTCAGCAGCCTCAGGCACGGCCTCTGGCCCGGGAACGGCCTCAGCCACAGGCTGTGGCTCCTGGACGACTTCGTTTGCCGACTCTGGGAGTTCTTCTACTGGAATGGGAAGCTCGACCTCGCGTTCGGAAACTTGCTGTGGCACATCGACTTTGGTTTGCTCCTCTTCCACAAGCTCGTGAATGTCTTCACTGGCAGGACATGCTCCCTGTGTGTCCTCCACCATGGGATCTGTCGCAGAAATGGAATCCGGTGCACCACTGTCGATCTCTGGCACCGCCAACTTTTCTCCCTCCTCCAGGATCGCGACTGAAGCACTCTCCCTGGGCTCGACATTCTCCACCTGGTCATCCACAGCCACCTCGGCCGGCTCTATGCTCTCTTCGGCCTCGATTTCCTTGTGTGCTGGTAAGACAGCATCCACTGTGGCGGTTGGTACTTGAGCTACGAGTGGCTCGGCCAGTTCCACCTCCTGGGCAAGTTCCTCAGCAGCCTCAGGCACGGCCTCTGTCCCGGGAACGGCCTCAGCAACAGGCTCTGGCTCCTGGACGACTTCGTTTGCCGACTCTGGGAGTTCTTCTACTGGAATGGGAAGCTCGACCTCGCGTTCGGAAACTTGCTGTGGCACATCGACTTTGGTTTGCTCCTTTTCCACAAGCTCGTGAATGTCTTCACTGGCAGGACATGCTCCCTGTGTGTCCTCCACCATGGGATCTGTCGCATGCATGGAATCAGGTGCACCACTGTCGATCTCTGGCACCGCCAACTTTTCTCCCTCCTCCAGGATCGCGACTGAACCACTCTCCCTGGGCTCGACATTCTCCACCTGGTCATCCACAGCCACCTCGGCCGGCTCTATGCTCTCTTCGGCCTCGATTTCCTTGTGTGCTGGTAAGACAGCATCCACTGTGGCAGTTGGTACTTGAGCTACGAGTGGCTCGGCCAGTTCCACCTCCTGGGCAGGTTCCTCAGCAACCTCAGGCACGGCCTCTGGCCCGGGAACGGCCTCAGCAACAGGCTCTGGCTCCTGGACGGCTTCGTTTGCCGACTCTGGGAGTTCTTCTACTGGAATGGGAAGCTCGACCTCGCGTTCGGAAACTTGCTGTGGCACATCGACTTTGGTTTGCTCCTCTTCCACAAGCTCGTGAATGTCTTCACTGGCAGGACATGCTCCCTGTGTGTCCTCCACCATGGGATCTGTCGCAGAAATGGAATCCGGTGCACCACTGTCGATCTCTGGCACCGCCAACTTTTCTCCCTTCTCCAGGATCGCGACTGAAGCACTCTCCCTGGGCTCGACATTCTCCACCTGGTCATCCACAGCCCCCTCGGCCGGCTCTATGCTCTCTTCGGCCTCGATTTCCTCGTGTGCGGGTAAGACGGCATCCACTGTGGCAGTTGGTACTTGAGCTACGAGTGGCTCGGCCAGTTCCACCTCCTGGGCAAGATCCTCAGCAGCCTCAGGCACGGCCTCTGTCCCGGGAACGGCCTCAACCACAGGCTGTGGCTCCTGGACGACTTCGTTTGCCGACTCTGGGAGTTCTTCTACTGGAATGGGAAGCTCGACCTCGCGTTCGGAAACTTGCTGTGGCACATCGACTTTGGTTTGCTCCTCTTCCACAAGCTCGTGAATGTCTTCACTGGCAGGACATGCTCCCTGTGTGTCCTCCACCATGGGATCTGTTGCATGCATGGAATCCGGTGCACCACTCTCGATCTCTGGCACCGCCAACTTTTCTCCCTCCTCCAGGACCGCGACTGAAGCACTCTCCCTGGGCTCGACATTCTCCACCTGGTCATCCACAGCCCCCTCGGCCGGCTCTATGCTCTCTTCGGCCTCGATTTCCTCGTGTGCGGGTAAGACGGCATCCACTGTGGCCGTTGGTACTTGAGCTACGAGTGGCTCGGCCAGTTCCACCTCCTGGGCAAGTTCCTCAGCAGCCTCAGGCACGGCCTCTGTCCCGGGAACGGCCTCAGCAACAGGCTCTGGCTCCTGGACGGCTTCGTTTGCCGACTCTGGGAGTTCTTCTACTGGAATGGGAAGCTCGACCTCGCGTTCGGAAACTTGCTGTGGCACATCGACTTTGGTTTGCTCCTTTTCCACAAGCTCGTGAATGTCTTCACTGGCAGGACATGCTCCCTGTGTGTCCTCCACCATGGGATCTGTCGCATGCATGGAATCAGGTGCACCACTGTCGATCTCTGGCACCGCCAACTTTTCTCCCTCCTCCAGGATCGCGACTGAACCACTCTCCCTGGGCTCGACATTCTCCACCTGGTCATCCACAGCCACCTCGGCCGGCTCTATGCTCTCTTCGGCCTCGATTTCCTTGTGTGCTGGTAAGACAGCATCCACTGTGGCAGTTGGTACTTGAGCTACGAGTGGCTCGGCCAGTTCCACCTCCTGGGCAGGTTCCTCAGCAACCTCAGGCACGGCCTCTGGCCCGGGAACGGCCTCAGCAACAGGCTCTGGCTCCTGGACGACTTCGTTCGCCGACTCTGGGAGTTCTTCTACTGGAATGGGAAGCTCGACCTCGCGTTCGGAAACTTGCTGTGGCACATCGACTTTGGTTTGCTCCTCTTCCACAAGCTCGTGAATGTCTTCACTGGCAGGACATGCTCCCTGTGTGTCCTCCACCATGGGATCTGTCGCAGCAATGGAATCCGGTGCACCACTGTCGATCTCTGGCACCGCCAACTTTTCTCCCTCCTCCAGGATCGCGACTGAAGCACTCTCCCTGGGCTCGACATTCTCCACCTGGTCATCCACAGCCACCTCGGCCGGCTCTATGCTCTCTTCGGCCTCGATTTCCTTGTGTGCTGGTAAGACAGCATCCACTGTGGCAGTTGGTACTTGAGCTACGAGTGGCTCGGCCAGTTCCACCTCCTGGGCAGGTTCCTCAGCAACCTCAGGCACGGCCTCTGGCCCGGGAACGGCCTCAGCAACAGGCTCTGGCTCCTGG
>NW_003314303.1:442347-448465 GCF_000143415.4 Selaginella moellendorffii | reverse complement strand
TTGCTGTGGCACATCGACTTTGGTTTGCTCCTTTTCCACAAGCTCGTGAATGTCTTCACTGGCAGGACATGCTCCCTGTGTGTCCTCCACCATGGGATCTGTCGCAGGCATGGAATCCGGTGCACCACTGTCGATCTCTGGCACCGCCAACTTTTCTCCCTCCTCCAGGATCGCGACTGAAGCACTCTCCCTGGGCTCGACATTCTCCACCTGGTCATCCACAGCCACCTCGGCCGGCTTTATGCTCTCTTCGGCCTCGATTTCCTTGTGTGCTGGTAAGACAGCATCCACTGTGGCGGTTGGTACTTGAGCTACGAGTGGCTCGGCCAGTTCCACCTCCTGGGCAGGTTCTTCAGCAGCCTCAGGCACGGCCTCTGGCCCAGGAACGGCCTCAGCCACAGGCTGTGGCTCCTGGACGACTTCGTTTGCCGACTCTGCGAGTTCTTCTACTGGAATGGGAAGCTCGACCTCGCGTTCGGAAACTTGCTGTGGCACATCGAATTTGATTTGCTCCTCTTCCACAAGCTCGTGAATGTCTTCACTGGCAGGACATGCTCCCTGTGTGTCCTCCACCATGGGATCTGTCGCAGAAATGGAATCCGGTGCACCACTGTCGATCTCTGGCACCGCCAACTTTTCTCCCTTCTCCAGGATCGCGACTGAAGCACTCTCCCTGGGCTCGACATTCTCCACCTGGTCATCCACAGCCACCTCGGCCGGCTCTATGCTCTCTTCGGCCTCGATTTCCTCGTGTGCGGGCAAGACGGCATCCACTGTGGCGGTTGGTACTTGAGCTACGAGTGGCTCGGCCAGTTCCACCTCCTGGGCAGGTTCCTCAGCAGCCTCAGGCACGGCCTCTGTCCCGGGAACGGCCTCAACCACAGGCTGTGGCTCCTGGACGACTTCGTTTGCCGACTCTGGGAGTTCTTCTACTGGAATGGGAAGCTCCACCTCGCGTTCGGAAACTTGCTGTGGCACATCAACTTTGCTTTGCTCGTCTTCCACAAGCTCGTGAATGTCTTCACTGGCAGGAGATGCTCTCTGTGTGTCCTCCACCATGGGATCTGTCGCATGCATGGAATCCGGTGCACCACTCTCGATCTCTGGCACCGCCAACTTTTCTCCCTCCTCCAGGACCGCGACTGAAGCACTCTCCCTGGGCTCGACATTCTCCACCTGGTCATCCACAGCCCCCTCGGCCGGCTCTATGCTTTCATCGGCCTCGATTTCCTCGTGTGCGGGTAGGACGGCATCCACTGTGGCAGTTGGCACTTGAGCTACGAGTGGCTCGGCCAGTTCCACCTCCTGGGCAAGTTCCTCAGCAGCCTCAGGCACGGCCTCTGTCTCGGGAACGGCCTCAGCCACAGGCTGTGGCTCCTGGACGGCTTCGTTCACCGACTCTGGGAGTTCTTCTACAGGAATGGGAAGCTCAACCTCGCGTTCAGAAACATGCTGTGGCACATCGACTTTGCTTTGCTCGTCTTCCACGACCTCGTGAATGTCTTCACTGGCAGGAGATGCTCTCTGTGTGTCCTCAACCATGGGATCTGTCGCATGCATGGAATCCAGTGCACCACTCTCGATCTCTGGCACCGCCCACTTTTCTCCCTCCTCCAGGACCGCGACTGAAGCACTCTCCCTGGGCTCGACATTCTCCACCTGGTCATCCACCGCCCCCTCGGCCGGCTCTATGCTCTCTTCGGCCTCGATTTCCTCGTGTGCGGGTAAGACGGCATCCACTGTGGTGGTTGGTACTTGAGCTACGAGTGGCTCGGCCAGTTCCACCACCTGGGCAAGTTCCTCAGCAGCCTCAGGCACGGCCTCTGTCCCGGGAACGGCCTCAACCACAGGCTGTGGCTCCTGTACGGCTTCCTTTGCCGACTCTGGGAGTTCTTCTACTGGAATGGGGAGCTCAACCTTGCGTTCGGAAACTTGCTGTGGCACATCGACTTTGGTTTGCTCGTCTTCCACGACCTCGTGAATGTCTTCACTGGCAGGAGATGCTCCCTGTGTGTCCTCCACCATGGGATCTGTCGCATGCATGGAATCCAGTGCACCACTCTCGATCTCTGGCACCGCCAACTTTTCTCCCTCCTCCAGGACCGCGACTGAAGCACTCTCCCTGGGCTCGACATTCTCCACCTGGTCATCCACAGCCCCCTCGGCCGGCTCTATGCTCTCTTCGGCCTCGATTTCCTCGTGTGCGGGTAAGACGGCATCCACTGTGGTGGTTGGTACTTGAGCTACGAGTGGCTCGGCCAGTTCCACCACCTGGGCAAGTTCCTCAGCAGCCTCAGGCACGGCCTCTGTCCCGGGAACGGCCTCAGCCACAGGCTGTGGCTCCTGGACGGCTTCCTTCGCCGACTCTGGGAGTTCTTCTACTGGAATGGGAAGCTCAACCTCGCGTTCGGAAACTTGCTGTGGCACATCAACTTTGCTTTGCTCGTCTTCCACGACCTCGTGAATGTCTTCACTGGCAGGAGATGCTCTCTGTGTGTCCTCCAGCATGGGATCTGTCGCATGCATGGAATCCGGTTCACCACTCTCGATCTCTGGCACCGCCAACTTTTCTCCCTCCTCCAGGACCGCGACTGAAGCACTCTCCCTGGGCTCGACATTCTCCACCTGGTCATCCACAGCCCCCTCGGCCGGCTCAATGCTCTCTTTGGCCTCGATTTCCTCGTGTGCGGGTAAGACGGCATCCACTGTGGTGGTTGGTACTTGAGCTACGAGTGGCTCGGCCAGTTCCACCTCCTGGGCAGGTTCCTCAGCAGCCTCAGGCACGGCCTCTGTCCCGGGAACGGCCTCAGCCACAGGCTGTGGCTCCTGGACGGCTTCCTTCGCCGACTCTTGGAGTTGTTCTACTGGAATGGGAAGCTCAACCTCGCGTTCGGTAACTCGCTGTGGCACATCGACTTTGGTTTTCTCCTCTTCCACGACCTTGTGAATGTCTTCACTGGCAGGAGATGCTCTCTGTGTGTCCTCCACCATGGGATCTGTCGCATGCATGGAATCCGGTGCACCACTCTCGATCTCTGGCACCGCCAACTTTTCTCCCTCCTCCAGGACCGCGACTGCAGCACTCTCCCTGGGCTCGACATTCACCACCTGGTCATCCACAGCCCCCTCGGCCGGCTCTATGCTCTCTTCGGCCTCGATTTCCTCGTGTGCGGGTAAGACGGCATCCACTGTGGCAGTTGGTACTTGAGCTACGAGTGGCTCGGCCAGTTCCACCTCCTGGGCAAGTTCCTCAGCAGCCTCAGGCACGGCCTCTGTCCCGGGAACGGCCTCAGCCACAGGCTGTGGCTCCTGGACGGCTTCCTTCGCCGACTCTTGGAGTTGTTCTACTGGAATGGGAAGCTCAACCTCGCGTTCGGAAACTTGCTGTGGCACATCAACTTTGCTTTGCTCGTCTTCCACGACCTCGTGAATGTCTTCACTGGCAGGAGATGCTCTCTGTGTGTCCTCCACCATGGGATCTGTCGCATGCATGGAATCTGGTGCACCACTCTCGATCTCTGGCACCGCCAACTTTTCTCCCTCCTCCAGAACCGCGACTGCAGCACTCTCCCTGGGCTCGACATTCTCCACCTGGTCATCCACAGCCACCTCGGCCGGCTCTATGCTCTCTTCGGCCTCGATTTCCTCGTGTGCGGGTAAGACGGCATCCACTGTGGCAGTTGGTACTTGAGCTACGAGTGGCTCGGCCAGTTCCACCTCCTGGGCAAGTTCCTCAGCAGCCTCAGGCACGGCCTCTGTCCCGGGAACGGCCTCAGCCACAGGCTGTGGCTCCTGGACGGCTTCCTTCGCCGACTCTTGGAGTTGTTCTACTGGAATGGGAAGCTCAACCTCGCGTTCGGAAACTTGCTGTGGCACATCGACTTTGGTTTGCTCGTCTTCCACGACCTCGTGAATGTCTTCACTTGCAGGAGATGCTCTCTGTGTGTCCTCCACCATGGGATCTGTCGCATGCATGGAATCCGGTGCACCACTCTCGATCTCTGGCACCGCCAACTTTTCTCCCTCCTCCAGGACCGCGACTGAAGCACTCTCCCTGGGCTCGACATTCTCCACCTGGTCATCCACAGCCCCCTCGGCCGGCTCTATGCTCTCTTCGGCCTCGATTTCCTCGTGTGCGGGTAAGACAGCATCCACCGTGGTGGTTGGTACTTGAGATACGAGTGGCTCGGCCAGTTCCATCTCCTGGGCAAGTTCCTCAGCAGCCTCAGGCACGGCCTCTGTCCCAGGAACGGCCTCAGCCACAGGCTGTGGCTCCTGGACGGCTTCCTTTGCCGACTTTGGGAGTTCTTCTACTGGAATGGGAAGCTCAACCTCGCGTTCAGAAACATGCTGTGGCACATCGACTTTGGTTTGCTCGTCTTCCACGACCTCGTGAATGTCTTCACTGGCAGGAGATGCTCCCTGTGTGTCCTCCACCATGGGATTTGTCGCATGCATGGAATCCGGTGCACCACTCTCGATCTTTTGCACTGCCAACTTTTCTCCCTCCTCCAGGATCGCGACTGAAGCAGTCTCGCTGGGCTCGACATTCTCCACCTGCTCATCCACAGCCACCTCGGCCGGCTCTATGCTTTCATCGGCCTCGATTTCCTCGTGTGCGGGTAAGACGGCATCCACTGTGGCAGTTGGTACTTGAGCTACGAGTGGCTCGGCCAGTTCCACCTCCTGGGCAAGTTCCTCAGCAGCCTCAGGCACGGCCTCTGTCCCGGGAACGGCCTCAGCCACAGGCTGTGGCTCCTGGACGGCTTCGTTCACCGACTCTGGGAGTTCTTCTACTGGAATGGGAAGCTCAACCTCGCGTTCAGAAACATGCTGTGGCACATCGACTTTGGTTTGCTCGTCTTCCACGACCTCGTGAATGTCTTCACTGGCAGGAGATGCTCTCTGTGTGTCCTCCACCATGGGATCTGTCGCATGCATGGAATCCGGTGCACCACTCTCGATCTCTGGCACCGCCAACTTTTCTCCCTCCTCCAGGACCGCGACTGCAGGACTCTCCCTGGGCTCGACATTCTCCACCTGGTCATCCACAGCCCCCTCGGCCGGCTCTATGCTCTCTTTGGCCTCGATTTCCTCGTGTGCGGGTAAGACGGCATCCACTGTGGTGGTTGGTACTTGAGCTACGAGTAGCTCGGCCAGTTCCACCTCCTGGGCAGGTTCCTCAGCAGCCTCAGGCACAGCCTCTGGCCCAGGAACGGCCTCAGCCACAGGCTGTGGCTCCTGGACGGCTTCCTTCGCCGACTCTTGGAGTTGTTCTACTGGAATGGGAAGCTCAACCTCGCGTTCGGAAAATCGCTGTGGCACATCGGCTTTGGTTTTCACCTCTTCCACGACCTCGTGAATGTCTTCACTGGCAGGAGATGCTCCCTGTGTGTCCTCCACCATGGGATCTGTCGCATGCATGGAATCCGGTGCACCACTCTCGATCTCTGGCACCGCCAACGTTTCTCCCTCCTCCAGGATCGCGACTGAAGCAGTCTCCCTGGGCTCGACATTCTCCTCCTGGTCATCCACAGCCCCCTCGGCCGGCTCTATGCTCTCATCGGCCTTGATTTCCTCGCGTGCGGGTAAGACGGCATCCACTGTGGCAGTTGGTACTTGAGCTACGAGTGGCTCGGCCAGTTCCACCTCCTTGGCAAGTTCCTCAGCAGCCTCAGGCACGGCCTCTGTCCCGGGAACGGCCTCAGCCACAGGCTGTGGCTCCTGGACGGCTTCGTTCACCGACTCTGGGAGTTCTTCTACTGCAATGGGGAGCTCAACCTCGCGTTCGGAAACTTGCTGTGGCACATCAACTTTGGTTTGCTCGTCTTCCACGACCTCGTGAATGTCTTCACTGGCAGGAGATGCTCTCTGTGTGTCCTCCACCATGGGATCTGTCGCATGCATGGAATCCGGTGCACCACTCTCGATCTCTGGCACCGCCAACTTTTCTCCCTCCTCCAGGACCGCGACTGAAGCACTCTCCCTGGGCTCGACATTCTCCACCTGGTCATCCACAGCCCCCTCGGCCGGCTCTATGCTCTCTTCGGCCTCGATTTCCTCGAATGCGGGTAAGACGGCATCCACTGTGGTGGTTGGTACTTGAGCTACGAGTGGC
>NW_003314303.1:378466-442213 GCF_000143415.4 Selaginella moellendorffii | reverse complement strand
GGGAAGCTCAACCTCGCGTTCGGTAACTCGCTGTGGCACATCGACTTTGGTTTTCTCCTCTTCCACGACCTTGTGAATGTCTTCACTGGCAGGAGATGCTCTCTGTGTGTCCTCCACCATGGGATCTGTCGCATGCATGGAATCTGGTGCACCACTCTCGATCTCTGGCACCGCCAACTTTTCTCCCTCCTCCAGGACCGCGACTGCAGCACTCTCCCTGGGCTCGACATTCTCCACCTGGTCATCCACAGCCACCTCGGCCGGCTCTATGCTCTCTTCGGCCTCGATTTCCTCGTGTGCGGGTAAGACGGCATCCACTGTGGCAGTTGGTACTTGAGCTACGAGTGGCTCGGCCAGTTCCACCTCCTGGGCAAGTTCCTCAGCAGCCTCAGGCACGGCCTCTGTCCCGGGAACGGCCTCAGCCACAGGCTGTGGCTCCTGGACGGCTTCCTTCGCCGACTCTTGGAGTTGTTCTACTGGAATGGGAAGCTCAACCTCGCGTTCGGAAACTTGCTGTGGCACATCGACTTTGGTTTGCTCGTCTTCCACGACCTCGTGAATGTCTTCACTGGCAGGAGATGCTCTCTGTGTGTCCTCCACCATGGGATCTGTCGCATGCATGGAATCCGGTGCACCACTCTCGATCTCTGGCACCGCCAAATTTTCTCCCTCCTCCAGGACCGCGACTGAAGCACTCTCCCTGGGCTCGACATTCTCCACCTGGTCATCCACAGCCCCCTCGGCCGGCTCTATGCTCTCTTCGGCCTCGATTTCCTCGTGTGCGGGTAAGACGGCATCCACTGTGGTGGTTGGTACTTGAGCTACGAGTGGCTCGGCCAGTTCCACCTCCTGGGCAAGTTCCTCAGCAGCCTCAGGCACGGCCTCTGGCCCGGGAACGGCCTCAGCCACAGGCTGTGGCTCCTGGACGGCTTCCTTCGCCGACTCTGGGAGTTCTTCTCTTGGAATGGGGAGCTCAACCTCGCGTTCGGAAACTTGCTGTGGCACATCGACTTTGGTTTGCTCCTCTTCCACGACCTCGTGAATGTCTTCACTGGAAGGAGATGCTCGCTGTGTGTCCTCCACCATGGGATCTGTCGCATGCATGGAATCCGGTGCACCACTCTCGATCTCTGGCACCGCAAACTTTTCTCCCTCCTCCAGGACCGCGACTGAAGCACTCTCCCTGGGCTCGACATTCTCCACTTGGTTATCCACAGCCCCCTCGGCCGGCTCTATGCTCTCTTCGGCCTCGATTTCCTTGTGTGCGGGTAAGACGGCATCCACTGTGGTGGTTGGTACTTGAGCTACGAGTGGCTCGGCCGTTTCCACCTCCAGGTCAGGTTCTTCAGCAGTCGCAGGCACGGCCTCTGGCCCGGGAACGACCTCAGCCACAGCCTCTGGCTCCTGGACGGTTTCGTTCGTCGTGTGTGGGAGTTCTTCTATTGGGACGGGCAGCTTCAGCTTTCGTTTGGAAAGTTGTTGTGGCTCCTCGACTTTGATTTCTTCATCTTCCACTTGCCTGGTAATGTGTTCACTAGCAGGAGCTGCTGCCTGTGTGTCCTCCATAACGGGATCTGCCACATGCATGGAATCCAGCAGAGCACTCTCGATCCCTGGCTCCATCAACTTTTCTCCCTCCTCCACGATCGCGTCTGGAGTACTCTCTCCGGCGTGACCATTCTCCACCTGGTCGTGCACAGCAGCTGGCTCTATGCCCCCTTCCTCCTTGATTTCGTCCTGTGTGGGCAAAACGTCATCCACTGCAGACGTTGCTGCTGGAGCTCCGACTGGCTCGGCCAGTTCCATTTTCTTAGCGGCCTCGTCAGCTTTCTCAGGCACGGCCTCAGGCTCGCCTGTCTTTTGGAAAGCCTCGTCCGCAGCCTGCTGGACATCTTCTTTGATCTCACGTTTGGAAACTTGTTGTGGCTCCTTGACTTTGATTTCCTCCTCTGGCACTTGCTCGTGAATGTCTTCTCTTGATGGGGCTGCTAGCAGTGTCTCCAGCACGGGTTCCGTTGCATGCATGTATTCTGGCACAGGACTCTCAATATCTGGCTCTGCCAACTTTTCTCCCTCCTTTACGATCGCATCTGGAACACTCTCCTTGTCGTCAGCATTCTCCTCCTTGTCTTCCACAGCCACGTCGGCCGTCTCAATGCTCTCTTCCTCCTTGATTTCGTTGTGTGCGGGAAATACATTCTCGACCGCAGGCATTGCTGCTGGAGCTGCAGGTGGCTCGGCCAGTTCCACCTCCTTTGCAGCCTCAGGAACTGCCTTAGGCACAGCATGTGGCTCCTTAACAGCCTTGCCTGTGGGCTGTGGGACTTTTTCTCCTGGGACGAGCAGCTGGTGCCCACGTTCAGAAACTTGCTCCTCGACATTGATTACCTCCTCTGCTACTTGTTTGGGAATGTCTAGACTGGCAGCTGCTGCCAGTGTGTCCTCTACCATGGGATCCATCGCCTGCGTGGAATCCGGCACGGCTCTCTCCGCCACTTTTTCTTCCTCCACGATCAGCTCTGGAGCACTCTCCTGGGTGTCAGAATGCTCCACCTGGTCGTCCACAGCCACCTTGGCCTTCTCAGGTTTGTCTTTTGCGGGCAAGACCTCGTCGGCCACGGGCATTGCTGCTAGAGCTGTTATTGGCTCAGCTTGTTCCACCTCCTTGGCATCCTTTGCATCCTCTAGTACAGCTTGTATCTGCTCCTTGACGTGCTGCTGTGCGTGCTGCGAGACTACTGGGACAGGCAGCTCGAGCTCACGTTCAGAAATCTGTAGCTCCCTGACTTTCTTCTCCTGTGCCACTCGCTGAGCAAAATCGTCACTGGCAGGAGCTGCTGTCTCCTTCACCACAGAATCTGTCGCGTGTGTGGAATCCAGCGGGGACCTCTTAATTTCTTGGTCTGCCACCTTTTCTCCCTCCTTCACAATCGCCTTGGGATCACTCTCCTCGGCCTCAGCATGCTCTACAGCCAACTTGGCTGCGTCATGGCTCTCTTTTTCCTTGTTTTCCGGGGTTGGAGGTATTGCTGCTGGAGGCTCGGGTATTGCCTCCCTTGCAGCCTTCTTTTTAACCACAGGCATGGCTTCTGAAGGCGTGGCTTGTTGTAACTCGACGGCCTTCGATGTTTCTTGTACGACTTTGGGAACGGGCAGGCCCTCCGAAACCATTTCGTCTCTTTCTTTTCTGTTGTCCTTTCCTTGGTTGGGATGCGCACTTCTCTTTATTTGGGGCGGTGTCACGTTTTCATGGTCCTCTGTTGTGGTACGTATGACGTGTTCGACTAGTCCTGCTAAGTATTCCAAAGGTACAGGGGCTTTTGGATCCAGGAAAACGTCACTTGCAGTCTGCTCCTCATTTCTTTGCACAGTCTCAGGATATATGTCCAATAGCACTTGCATTTCTGCTGGAGTCGCGACTTGTACGTTCTGTGCAGCTGCAATTGTCTGAGCACCGTAAAAATTGTCTGGTAGCTTGAGCTCATGCTCAGAAACGGCTGGCTTCTCTACGTTGTCTTCCAATTTCATTGTAAATTTGTCAGCGGGCTTTTCCTCCACGCACGAATCATCATTTTCCCGCTTCACTATCGCATATGGAGCTATCGCCCGGTGCTGCGCTTTGTCCGTAGGCACATCAAGATTTGATTTGGATGTGGCATCTGCCACTGTAGCTGATATTGGCGCTTCCTGTGGCACAGGTGCCTTTTCTTCCTTACGCAGAGCGGCAATTGCTTGTGGTTTCTCTTGTATCTCTCCTAAAGTTGTTACCGATGTGCCAATGCCGATCTGATCTATCTTAGCTTCCTGCTTTGGCGTATCATCTTCTCGTTTGTTCTGAGCTCCTTGTGGAGTTTTCTTGTCAAAATCCCTTGTAACATCCTTGATTGTAGCATTACCTGGTACTTCTTTCGCAATGTTTACTGGCTCCTCCTGTCCCGAATTTCTCTTCGTTCCAGCGCCAACTTGAGCAGCTTCACGCTTTTGAGCATGCTGTTTTTCCTCGCCAACTTTTGATGAATCAGACGGTCCACTGAAGCTCGACATGGAGTTATCACTTCCCGGCTCAGTTGCTGTCACATGCACTTCCGGTGTAGCTTTGACTTTTTTTGCTGTTGCTGCTTTAGAATGTGATGAACGTTTCTCCATCGCTGGGATCTCCCTGGCCTTCTGTTCTTTTATAATCTCCGGGGGGGCTGCCTGTTTTCCTACTCGGTTTTCTGATGATACATCAGATCCCGCTTGAGGCCTGATCGCGCCACCTGGTTTTCCTAGACTATCCACTGCTTTCCTATCCGGCCCAGCTTTTGTGGTCTCTGTATTTGCTGTTCTTGATGCCTGGTTCATCAAAGTTATATAAGCAGATCTCGAAAAAGATGTCACTCACCTTTTGTTTGTCGTCCGGTGTTTCAGTGGCTTTGGAGACAAGTTCCCAGTCCTCGAGAACAAAGCCACGACGAGAAACGCCGGCAGCTTTCTCTTCTTTGCGGTTTTGCATCGCAGGCTCTGTAACTCTTACTGGCGTCGGGGAAGCCTTGGCCTTAGGCGGAGACTTGGCTTTCGGTGAGGCCTTCTCTTGAACCGGAGGAGGCGGCTTGTTACCTTTGATACTAATGGGCTTACCTTTGGTGTCCGGGGCAGGCTTCATGGTCTCAACACTTTTGGTTTTTGATTCAGGAGCTAGCTTGGTTGTAGAAGCAGGCTTGGCATATTTCGAGTCGGATTTGTAAGGATCGGGCTTAGCACTTGGTGTTTGAGTCGAAACTAACTCGGGCTTCACGACGGTTTCTGGAGTTTTCGATGGTGTTCTGGTGGTTGTGTGAGAAAACGTTGTCTCGCTAGCTCTACTAGACGTCTCAAGGCTCTGGCTTCTACCGAAACTACCAGCGCTACTATTACTACTGCTAAGGACCTCGAGGTTAGACGACTTACCTGGAAACGAAGAACTCGAGCTCAACTTACTTGCGGATGGTGGCGCTTGGGCCACCACGTATGCGTAGGAATGGATCTTTTTCACTTCCTGGGGAGACGACGCTGGGGACGACGAGGATGGCTGCTTGTAAGAGGAGCCCATCTTTGGAGTTGGGTGCTCCTCGGGTGGGACGTTGCCTTGGGCGTCGAGCGTGGGGAAGTCCGGGAGTTCTTCTTGTGCATCGTGGAATCTGTCTGACACCGAGCCGGGGCCTCCTCGTTGGATATTTGAGCCTACAGCCGGGGCGGGAGGGGCAGGGATGGAGATTGGTGGCACCACCACCCCAACATTCTTGGGAGAATTGTTGTCCTGGAAGTATGTTTTATGAATCCACCAAATTGTCTTTTAAGGCTTGATCGTACCTGGACCCTGGTGCTACCACTCGAGCTTGGAATGGACTGGAGATACACAAGGAATGAGAGAAAGGAGAAGTTTTCCGAATGATCCATACCTGTGGCTTTGTGTTGGATTTGTTGTTGTTGTTGTTGTTGTCATTCGAGCTCGAAGCCCCCGAAGATTTCTGGACGGCATTGATCTTGGAGACCATTGCTTTTCCAACACGTTCTTTGCTAGAACACTTCCCCATGATGTTAAGAACAAAGCAAAATATACAACACAGCAAAATTGGGATTGGGACGAGCGAGTTTATGCACACTAGAATACTGGACTTGGATCGATTCGATCGAAATCGATCTCAGACTCACTATCAATCTCACGCAGGCGAAATGTTTTCTTTTTTCGATTTTCTTGGAAGCTTTATCCCTCTCGACGCGACTATGCACAAAATCGAAACGCAAAACCCCGGGGTCTGTCAAACAATCCCAGGAGGGAAAGAAAGATATATGCAAAAAGCAAAACTGGCGCGAGCGATGCCTCGAGGCAGCGCAATCGCGGATCAAAGAATTTCCAGCGGTGGATCAAGATAGACCTGGCTCCTAAAAAATGCAGAGCACAGACGATACACTCCACCACACAGACGGACCAAAACCAACAGGAAGAATGCACATAAACTCCCTTCGACCACTTCACAACTTTGACCAACGATCCAAAGCGAGAGCTACCGGATCTCTCTCGCCACCGAAGAACCTAATCGATTTCTT
Source organism: Selaginella moellendorffii (assembly GCF_000143415.4). Taxonomy (NCBI): domain Eukaryota; kingdom Viridiplantae; phylum Streptophyta; class Lycopodiopsida; order Selaginellales; family Selaginellaceae; genus Selaginella; species Selaginella moellendorffii. The sequence continues at coordinate 436,144 of NW_003314303.1, read as the reverse complement.
CCTCGCCTTTTCTCTCTCGCGAGCGCGCTCAATGGATCAATGAAAAAAACTGAGAGAAACCTCCAGCTCTCCTCAAGCAAGGCGTATATATATATCGTATCCAGTACAACGAATATTCCGTCACTGTATAGCGCATAATACTCATTTTCAGAAAAAAGAAAGGCCACTAGAATTCGTGTTGGAATTGCCACGAGGGCCCCATGTGAAGGCTCGCACCCAAAATGTCTGCTAACCTAATCCACCTCATCTCTACAAAAACCTCTAAAACCATGTGGAATCTTTGCATTTCCAGCCCATGGAATCGCAAACTATCACTTTAGAAACCATGAAATTATTTTCTAGTATGAAATCGCGCTTTTGATTTAAAGAAAAGGTTGATGGGCACAACTATATGCCCCAACTGGAAAGCGCCTGAGACGAAAGGAAACAGTCGACCCCGTCACACGTCAGCAATGCTGACAGGGAGGACCGTGTTGGTGGGGCCGCCGGCACCGCCCATGGGTCCACGGGACCAATCCCCAAGCTATTTTTTCGATATCTCTTCATACTATTGTCACACAGTCGGTGACAAGCAACAAAAAATAAAGGAGAGAATGGAAAGGGGGGAATCTTTGCTTTTGTACCAACTTGGGGGATGGAAAGAATGGATTGAGAGATTTTGCGAGATTGAAAAGAATTGTGATTTGGGAAGAATGGAAGGCAAGGGAATAATAATCGCTAACACACAAGGTTGTCATGAGCATTGCATTGCATGGCAGCACTCATTTTCACTCTATCAACATCCTACTTTTTTATTTGTATTGGCAGCCTTTCTGGCAATTTGCAAAGCGCCAGGGAGTTCCATCCAAACACACACTGAAGTTTCCCACGTTCCACGGACAGATAGAATCAAGAGCATAAGTGCGTTTAGGCTAGAATATGTGGAGCGATGTGTACATCTTCGCGGGATTTGTCACATTGGAATGAATTATTAAAGACCGGATGATGCTTGAAGGGTTTTCATTGAATCGATTGATTTGCGTTTGCCGCCCCCACAACACTGTTTGTGCGCATGCTTGCGTGTTTTGTTTAGATTGCTGTCTTCCAGTCCAATGCAAATCCCTGCCTTTCCTGACCGATGCAAGCTCAGCAATTCATACACAAGAATTCTGAAAACGGAATATATATATAAAACGACATGTGAGGGCAGTTACAAACAGTTGGAGATTGACAGTTGTGTAAATATCAAGAATGGTAAGATTTAGTTTCATTTTGTTACAACTTTTTTAATGCTTGTTACTTTCAGCTGGAGATCTCCTCACTTCTTAAACACCCCTCAATCAACACAACTGCATCTAGGAGTGCAAAGATTTATAACCCCACTCTATCCTTTGAATAGTCCAACCGGATTTTATGTGTGAATATTCGGATCTTATTTTGATGATAACCATGGTTTACGAAAAGGTAATCTTGGTTATATATAAAGACGAAGTAAAGATTGTTAGGGTACCATTCAATAATGAAGAGGATCTTGTGCCTGCCAGAAGAGGTTCTGGAAGCCATCTTTCTAAGGCTTCCTATTTCAGGCGTTATCAAGGTGAGGAGCGTATGCAAACATTGGAGGAAGCTCGTAAATTTACCAAGTTTCACGGAGCTCTTTTCTGACAGTGGCGTGATTTCATGGGATGCGATCATCATGGACTCTAGCACCACGGTTATGCATTGGGGAGGACATGAAATGTACTCCGCCACCTTTCGAGATAACCTAGTGATTGCCGCACACAACAAGCGATACTACATTGGAAATCCTTTTCTTGGTAGCTGGGAAGCAATCCCCGAGGTCCAGGACGAGATGGTGCAGTTTGATAGCGTTTGTATCAAAGGTCACGAGGGATACTACAAACTTGTGGCGTGGGGGTTTCATAACCGGGTCTGGACATTCTCCCGTGGGCAATCTTGCTGGGTGGAGGAAAAGGGTTTGCCTCGGAGCTTGGCATCAACCCCAGTGGTTTTCGACGACAAAGTGGTCTCGATCAACATCGATAAAGAGAGCTTGACGATCTATGATACCAAAACTTGTGAGTTCTTGTTTAGGGATTTATCTGCGATTGGGATGCGAGGGCAAGCCCATCTTCTAGTCTGGGAGAAGAAACTTTTTGTGGTGGCAACCGAGGATGAGGATCTCGAAGGAAAGATCAAAATTTGGGATATTACAAGAGACGAAATACGTTTGGAGGCTGAAAAGGTCATCGCGGACGAGGTATGTGTCTCATACATTCGGCAGCATTTCGATTTCAGGTCGAAGAAAAGCTACCTTTGCTTTCGTGCTTTTACCCCGGCCGAGTGTGAGGAAGATGGAGACACGAGCTCGCAAGAATTTTGTTACAATCTGGACGAGAAGGTGTGGGAGGATTGCAAAACACCCAAGGCTTTGTATGATCCCATAAATGTGAAACTTTGTGATCCCATAAATGTGAAGCATAGAAGATCAAATATGAAAGGGGAATATATTTTGTAGATCATTCACCAATAAAAGAATAGTAAGTCTACCCAGTGTTTTGCATGCCAGCCGCGATTCCCTTCATGGTGAGGATGAGCGAGTCGTGAATTCCAGCCGCCACCTCCGCCGTGGCTCTCGACGCCACCACCTCCGCCACCGGCAGCTCCAGAAAGATCCTCGAGCTCTGCTGCCTTAGCTTCTTGAGCGTGAAAGCCTGCTGTACGTTGAGCGGGGTTATGAATGGCTCGCGAAGGCTCAGCCGCTGCTTTAATATCGGATTCCCGGCCAAAAGCTCGCTGTGTCCCGCCACCTGCAAGCTCCTTTCCAGTCATCGGATCCAAATCCAAAAGCTCGAAAATGGATTCACGTACCTTGAGCAGCAGCTCCTTTGTCTCTTCGTACTTTTGCCTCAAGTGGTCTCCAAATGGCAGCAGCTCTTTGGCAACCAAAAGCTCGTCGTACAGCGCCGCGACACGGGGATCTCCCTTTGCAAACACCATCTCGATGAGGTCCACGGTTGCACGGAAGAAGGGCCACATCTTGTACATCTCCTGGAGCGCTTGCAAGTTCGTTGCACCGCGCTGGATCACTGCTTTGAAAGCCGCTCCAACTCCGAGCCACACTGGAAGGTGGAACCTGGTCTGCGTCCAGGCGAAGATCCATGGGATTGCCCGGAGGGACTCGACGCCTCCGCTGGGATTTCTCTTGGAAGGTCGGCTTCCTATGTTCATCCGTCCATACTCCAGCACTGGAGTTGCCTGCAAAACAGCTCCTTGCGTTGTAATCAAGCTGCAGAAAAAGCTTCTTTCTTACCGCTGTGAAATAGTCCATGAATTGTCTCTCCTTGAAAACAGTGGTTCGATACTCCGCCGTTGCAACCACGGCCATCTCGTCCATCAACGAGCGCCAGTGTTGCTCGGGTGTTCTCGGCGGACACATTCCATGTTCAAGCGTTGCCGCAGTAAGCCGTTGGAGCGTCCGGAAGCAAAAGCTGACTTCTCCAAACGACTGCTGGATGACTTCCCCTTGGATTGTCACGCGGAACGATCCATTGATTGTGTCCGAAGGCTGCGAAAGAACTGCCAGATGAGTCGGGCCGCCGCCTCTGCCGACACTGCCCCCACGTCCGTGAAACATGACAAGCTTCACACCGTGCTTCTTCGAAACCTCGACAAGCTTTTCCTGCGTCTGGAACAGTTGCCAAGCAGCACATAATCTCCCTGCGTCCTTTCCAGAGTCGGAGTAGCCGATCATCACCTCCTGCGTCCCATTGATGTGACTACGATACCAGTCGATCGAAAAGAGGCAATCCATGGCTGCTGGAGCTGCTTCTAAATCCGCGAGCTTCTCAAAGAGCGGCACCACCCGCAGTGGCTTGCTCACCCGGCACTCTCGTTGCAGAAGCTCGACTGTGAGAACATCGGACGGAGCTGTAGCCATGGAGATAACGTAGGCTCCAAAGCAGTCGGCTGGCAACTCGGATATAACGTAGAATGTGCCTAGCACGTCCTGGACCTCTTCAGTCATCGGAAGATCAGCACCAAAGAGTGGTCTCTTGCTGCGGAGCTCCGTGAGCAGCCATTCTTGCCTCTTCGTTTCTGGCCAGCTTCTGTAGCTTCCCAGGCCGAGATGATTCGTGATGGCGTCCATAACATCTGTGTGCCTCTCGGACTCCTGGCGAATGTCTAATCTCACGAGTCCCAGCCCAAAGCTCGAGACTTGACGCATGAAGTCCAGCAGGCTTCCATCAGCGATTGGCTTGTCGCCTGTAGAGCAGAGAGAGCGATAACAGACCTCCAGAGGCTGCAGTATCTGTGCTGCTTCAAGCAAAGAATCGTCCAGTATCACAATCAGTACGTCGACATACGTAGGTAATCTAGTATATACCTGTTCGGTCGAGGTGAAAGTTTCATCTGGGCCAATGTCGGACTTCCCGTTTCCAAGGAGCTGCCGTGTTCGTTCTCGCGTCTGATAAAGGCGGTCACGGAAATCGCCGAGCAGTACTCGATATGGTTCCGTGGGTGGAATTTGCTTCCAAAACTCTGCCAGCAGACATGGCAATGATAGTCGGATTCCTCAAAGATAAGCACGTTGACACTGCAAACCTATATAGTGTTTCACATCGATTTTCTCTCCAGCAAGCAACTGAGAGGCTCTAGTGCGCACCTCGTCATTGCAACGACACATTGATAGCTACAGAGAGGCCAAAAAAACTCTTCTTAGAAAGTTTTATGCATGACGACTTTGCAGAGTTCCTACCTCAAACATCAGATCCTCGATCTGTGAAAAGTATAGATTTGCTGCCATAAGCCTCGCCAGCAGACATACGTCTCGCGTAACCTCGGGTGTTACACGAGGATTTCCTAAAGAAAAAGAAAGGCTCAGCAATCGTTAAAGCAGCAAGAGCATACCATCTCTGTCGCCTCCCATCCATGAGGAGAACTGTATGAGAGGAACGTTGTACGGAAGGCGTTCCTTGAGACCGATGTTTCTTAGCGCAGTATCCACCCGACGAAGAAACTTGGGAAGGCCGTTCCAGATTGTCTCGTGAAAGTAGCTCATCCCGGCACGCATCTCGTCCTGCGGGGTTGGTGGCGCACGTCTTATTTCATCAGTTCGAAAAGCAGCTTGAATCTGCGAGAATGGAGCCAGCATTGGTTTATCTACAAACGAGACAAAAAAACACTTACCTCTCGCTGGAGAGCCTCGTCTATTTCTTGCCTATCGTCGGGAGATAAGTCGTCCTTGTGCAGCTGGGACAAACAGTTACGAATGCTGCAAGCTAGACACAAACAAGTCAGTGCTCACGTCTAACGATCTTTTCTTACCGAGCAAGAGGAGAAGTTCGTCAAGTTTGTGATCTTTTCTTACCGAGCATGCTTTTGAAGGAGCGAGCGTCGAATGGATTGAGTTGGATGAGCAGTCAGTACTAAATCCACAGTCTGGCGCTTCAAAGCCTGGAAGATCTCGTCCGGAGTTTTCCCCACGTCGCTCATCAGCCGCCGAAAAGTCTCCTCCAAGTTTGACTCCGTCGCGGCACTGTTCTCATCGCCAATGTCGCCAGATCTCCTCACAGCGCTCGCCTTGCGGCAAGAGAACTGGACCTCCTCCGCGAGGTTTCCCAGGTTGAGCATGTGAGAGAAGGAACTCGCCACAATGCTGGAATCCCCGGGGCCAAGGCCGTCGAGCACTGTTGCGAGCTCACCCAATTTCTTGGTGTTGCCACTGTTCTGGTACTCCACCGAGAGCTGGTAGCAGCGCTCGACCTTGAAACAAAGATCGATCGATCAAACAGGGCAAAATAAACGTCGATCGATCACTTACAGCTTCTTTGATCCCCTGGCCGTGGAGATCCTCGAGCATCCGGAGGAAGTGATCGAGAAGAACGCTGTCAAACTCGATCAAGCGCTTGTCCTCCGGGGCAGTGACGGGGACGAGCATCCGCATTACTGTGCTCCTCCTCTCCCTCTCCCTCTCCCTCTCCGCCATTCTTGCTTCCCTGCCCTAGAATACCTAAACGAATTTCCATTGACAAAGAAGCATAATTCCATAGATTCGCAATTAGCGTAAGCTTCCTCGTCCAATGGAGGTATAGCTCAGTGGTAGAGCAATTGGCTGCAGTCCAATGGGTCACTAGTTCAATCCTGGTTGCCTCCTTTTCTAGAAAATAATTTTAAAAAACCTTAATAAATTTAAAATAATCTAGTCTTTAGTATTTTATAGTTATTTTTGCATGAATTTGAAAGTGCTGGATGCCAAAAAGCCAAAATCTAAGCGTGCCCGCGCTGGAGCCTCACATTGGCTAGCCATTTTAACAACAAGCTTTTGCGAATGTCGAGGGCCACCCAAGGAGCTCCAATCCAACCAATTGTCGGTGACCTTGACAAGAATCTCCCCAGGCCAACGTAAGGCAATGAATGCCCAGTAATGGCATTTGCAGTTCCTGAGATGTGTAGAAAGATGTGATCTTTCGTGGAAGATTGGAAGCTGATTGGCCCCAGAGCACTGTTTTGGGCTTCACAGCCGCGTAGGCTCCACGGCAGAGTGTAGAAGAATCCGGTGCGCACACTTTGGAGCAGCGCAGCGAGCACTCACTGCCACCAAATCGATCCGGCACCGCCGCAGAGCACTCAAAGTTTATGTAAGAGGAGAGAGAGATCACTGCTAGCAGTGGAACCAAATATTATACTATAGATATTTCAAGTAAAAGTATATGAAAACCAGAAATCAAGGCTGATTCAGGAGGTTTGATTGCCAGGAGCTATAATTTGGGCCATATAATCACGACGGTGTCAAAAGACCCACAGTGCAAGGCATAAGGTCTTCCGGACAAAAAAGGAGAGAAGGGTTTGTTTGTTGATCCAAAGTTCATGGTGATCATCCCTTTTGGCGCTTGGTTTTCCTCTCTTTCTCTCAACCATTGAGGGCAATTATAGAATTTCGGATTTTGAGAATGACAATGATCAAAATTCGCTCCAAAGAGAACCAAAGCGGGCATCACACTCATGGCTAAATGCCCCCCCCCTCCCCCAAACACTTAAGCTAAATGCCCACCTTTATAGAAAAGAAAGCACCCCAATGCGGCCTAGGGATACCCTTTGGCGACGACGATCTAGCAAGAGAAGCTCTCTTAACTTCTATAACTCCCGATTTCCTCATTCATCCATGTGGATTCTCCTCGCGAATACTTTATAAGATGATGACAACAACAAGAAATAATGGCAATGCTAACTACATAGACACAATACTTCACATATGATTCTCTGGAATCTACATTCTTGCGCGCAATTGCTTTACAAAAAGTAGGGCAACACGCCCCGCGACAGTATTGGCCTACCATTTTAAAAGATTCGGTGGCGCGCCGGGGCCGACGGTGCAGATGGCACCTCCCCGGCATCGCACGGCCCGCATGTGTTTGCGGCGGGGCGTACGGCGGGGTGGCGGCGGTGTCGCATTCCGTGCCCTAAATGCGAATAAGTAAATGTGTATTGAAAGATTTAAAGGCTTGTATATAAGCTATACAATGGCAACCACACACACACAAGGGCTTCTTTGTCAGGATTTTCGATGCTTTCTCGGCGTGTCCTTTGGTCCTCTCTTACATTGTCTCGCCTCCTTTTCTTTACTCCAATCGAGCGTGATCGTCCCAATCGATCGATCGAGTGATTGATTGATTGATCGAGCAAAAAAAAAAAAGAGAGAGAGAAGGGAGAGCTTTCTCTTTTTTTTCGTTCGTGAGGGCGATGGAGGATCCAGCAAAGGCGTGGCAAAAGGTCGCTGGGGATGAGGAGAAAGGAGGAGGGCAAGAGAAGCTCTCCGAGGTCGGCCATGGCGGCGAGGAAGAACACTTAGACGAGGCCACGCTCAAGATGATCGTGGAGGAGCACTTGCATGAGTGCCCATCCCTCGCCCAGGCAAGATTTCTCCCACATTTCTTCCTCCTCCTCTCGCATTTCTTCTCGATCGCCCATCGCCCATTTCTCTCGCTCTCCACGATCGAAGCCCAAGACTGATCGCTCGATTCTTTTGGTTCCTCCATGGCCAGATTCTCGAGGAGCTGCGCGAATTGGGTCGAATTGCGGTGCCCATCACCGCCATGAACTGCGTCGTCTACCTCCGGGCCATGGTCTCGGTGCTCTGCCTGGGCCGACTGGGCGGCCGCGAGCTCGCCGGCGGCGCGCTCTCCATCGGCTTCACCAACATCACCGGCTACTCGGTTCTCTTCGGCCTGGCATCCGGCATGGACCCGATTTGCGCCCAAGCTTTCGGATCCAAGAACTGGAAGCTCATCGGCCTCTCACTCCGGCGGACTATCCTCGTGCTCCTCACTGCCTGCGTCCCAATCTCCCTCCTCTGGATCAATCTCCATCGAATTCTTCTCTTCCTCGCCCAGGATCCAAGCATCACCGCGGTCGCGAGCACCTACTGCCTCTTCTCCCTGCCCGATCTCCTCGCCAACAGCATCCTCCAGCCGCTGCGCGTCTACCTTCGATCGCAGGGCATCACCACGCCGATGATGTGGTGCTCCGCCGTGGCGGTGGCGCTCCACGTCCCGCTCAGCCTCGCGCTCGCGTTTGGGCTCCGGCTGGGCGTCCCGGGCGTCGCCATGGCCGCCGTCTTCACGAACTTCTTCATGATCGCGCTCCTCCTGCTCTACCTCCGGATCTCGGGCGTCTACCGCCGGACTTGGGGCGATGGCTGGTCGATCGACTGCCTCCGCGAGTGGCGCCCGCTGCTCGCGCTCGCGCTGCCCAGCTGCTTCGCGATCTGCCTCGAGTGGTGGTGGTATGAGATCATGACGCTGCTCGCGGGCTACCTCCCGAATCCCGAGGTCGCGGTGGCCACCACCGCGATCTTGATCCAGACCACCTCGCTGATGTACACGATCCCGCTCGCGCTGAGCGCCAGCGTCTCCACCAGGGTCGGGAACGAGCTGGGCGCGCGGCGGCCGGACCGGGCGCGCCGCGCGGCATACGTCGCGCTGGGGTGCGCGTTGGTGGTGGCCACCGCCGGGCTGACGTGGACTACCGCGCTGCGCCACCAGTGGGGCCGCGTCTTCACCCGCGACGCCAGCGTGCTGGCGCTCACCGCCGCCGTCATGCCGCTCATCGGGCTGTGCGAGCTGGGCAACTGCCCCCAGACGACGGCGTGCGGTGTGCTGCGCGGTACCGCGCGGCCCGCCATTGGCGCGCGGATCAACCTCGGCTCCTTCTACTTCCTCGGGACGCCCGTCGCGGTGGCGCTGGCCTTCTGGTTTAAGGTCGGCTTTGGCGGACTGTGGTACGGGCTGCTGGCGGCGCAGGCGGCGTGCGCGTTCTCGATCCTGCTCGTCGTGTGGCGTACGGACTGGGCGGTGGAGGCGGAGCGGGCGCGGCGGCTGACGGGTACGGAGCTGGAGCTGAAGGGCGGCGCGAAGGGCGGTGACAACGGCGGCGCCGCCGCCACTAGTACGGACGAAGAGCACGGGCTTCTTCTCAAGCCTGTCACCTCCCAAGAAGCTGGAGTTTGACATGAGCGAGAGGAGAGGTCTCCGCAGAGAAGAGAATTTTGGCCAGTCGCTACGGTGTCTCTTGGTTGTTTTTAATTTGCCGGAGTAAACTTGGAGCACGAAAGTTGACCTGTGATGGTTGTCTAGCGCCGTACAGTAGTGTCAGCGCGATGTTGCCGGTGGGGTGGCACGCAGTGGAGCGGGCAGTAGATTTTGTTATGTTTGGAGTGCCCCCATTGTTCGCAGCACGATATATCCAGCCACACCGCATAAAATTTTTTGGATTTCCAGCAAATCACATTTGTTCTTCCCTTTTGGCAGAAGAGGTTATTCTTTTTAGATATTTGTGAGACATGGACGCAAAAGAAAAGCTGCTCCACATGTACTGAAAAAAAAGAAAAAGGAAAAAAGAGAAAAGAAATACTGACACTCAAGCTGGTGTACTCTTTGTTTTGTTTGATTTTGATTCATCATATAGTGTGCGTCTCCTCTTTTTGTTTGTGTGTGTGTCTAGTGTTGCCTTGCTTGTTTTCTTAAAGATTCGCGATGGACACATCCATCGCTAGCGCCCGTAGCTGTCTGGCACTTAAAAGTCGTTAGCGATCCAGAGTTTTGGCATATAAGATGTTTAGAGCCAACTCACAGCACAGCCAGGCAGAGGATTCTTGTTCCTTGTTCTTGATTGATCTGAGAACTTACAACCTGGATTGTCCACACAAAACTGTATTGAACAGGAAGATTTGCTTACCTTCTGATGTAAGCTCCAGTGAGAAGGGGCTCATATTGTGAGCTTGAAGAAGCGATGACAATCTCTGAAACTTACGATGCGCTCCACAAGAAGCCCGTGAGACTTGGAATACGATGGAAGGAACACCTGTGGGAAACACTACGGAATTGACAGAAGGAAAGGAGGAAGACAAAGCTTACATCTGCCGCGCGTATCAGGAGGCTGAGCCTTCGGTCAGTTTTGTCCAGATTATTGATCACGGCGATCCAAATCTGTGACGCCAGAGCCTGTGCCTCATTGCCTGCCATCTTACAAGCCAGGAACTGGTCTGCCATTCAATACCCAGTCGTTAACATTGAATGAGCGAAACAAAAGAAAAGAGGAGAACGCTCGCTCGTCCAGAGGAACTTAACTGATTGTAGTTCCGTGGAGAAGGCTGTATGAAACCGAGGAAGCGGACTCGAGCTGTTCTTTCAGGTAGAGATAGACGTGTCCGGCGACTTCTTCGACGTCGCCGCCTATAAGTGGTAACACTGCTTTGCTCGCGTGCATGGCTCTGTAGCGACTGCAAAGAGAACGAGCAATGAAAAAAGCGAGAAAGGACGATTGCTTGATCGAAGAAAAGACGTGTTAGTTTTATGAGATGATAGAGACTAAGAAGAGAAGGGAAAGAACAAAGATATGATAGCGAGGAAAGTTTGATAAACGGGAATGAATAGAAAATGATAGCTTGATCAAAGAGAAACCATGCGAGATGTTAAACTAGAGGAGTGATGATAGTTTGATCAGATGAATAGTTTCGTTGAAGTTCAAAGAGATAGAGATCAAAGAGTGTAGACAAAGAAAGATAGTAGCGAAGAAATGGTGATGATAATGTAAATTAAGAGAAGAATGATAGAAGAGGAAGATCAAAAGAAAAAAAAAACATAAAAGAATTCGCAGAAGAGAAGGGAAACGAACATAACGAAGAAAGTTTGATCGAAGAAAAGAATGAATAGTTCGGTTGAAGACGATGATAGCTTGATCAAAGAGAAACTATGGGAAGTGACAGTGTCGTTAGAGAAAGAGAAAGAATGATGAAAAAGGAAGACCAGTGTATAGTTAAACAAAAGGAAGGGATCTAGAGTGATGATAGCACTTTGATCAACAGGAAGAAGGTGAATAGTTTCGTGGAAGTTTGATCAAAGAGATAGATAGAGATAGAGATCAAAGAGAACAGAGAAAGAAATATAATGGCGATAGCGAAGAAACAATGTCCTCTCTCTCTCTCACACACACACACAAACACAGACACAGAGAGAGAGAGAGAGAGAGAGAGAGAGAGAGAGAGAGAGAGAGAGAGAGAGAGAGAGAGAGTACCGCTTGCTACAGCCTCGGCCAATTGGGCCGGGCCATCGCTCGACCTCCGCGGTGTGAGGCCATTTTCTCAGCAGCGCCAATCGCCACAGCTCCTCGCTCTTGAAGAGCGCCGCCCATTGCTTCTTGGCGCACGCCGCCGCCGGCCAGTTTGGAGCGGGAATGCGGATGAGAATTTCGATGAGGACGTGCTCGGGCAAGCGCTCAAACCAATCGGGGCCGCCTTGATCCTCCTCTTGCGAGAATTTGGGCCCGAGCTCGTCCACAGTCGATGCCTCTGCCATGCCCCGCTAATTCGCTGCCGCCAAGCTCGATTTCCACTGCCAGCAGCAGGCAATCGATCGATTGGGGCGGCGAAATCGAGAGCTTACCTCGCATCGCGGCCGCATTTCTGCCCTAGACCACAAACTGACAAGATTTGATTGACAGATGAAAGAGCGGAAGAATATTTTGGTCCCTGCTAGAGTTTTGCTGACGTGGCAAGTTCCTGGCCGCTAGTTCATTGTATGCTTGCTGGCTAGCGAATAAATTCTTCTCTCGGCGATTAGGGTTTTGTGGATCCGGCAAGGGCGCGATCGTGCAATGGCCGCGGCAGGAGCGGCGCTTGCTCCCGGCATTGAGAATCGGCTGCTGTCGCCGCCAAATGCTGGGCGGATCCGGTGCTCTTCATCGGCTGTTCCAGCTCGAGGTAATCAGCTCGCTGTCTCCGGGAATTTCTCGATGAAGCCTTCTTTCAGGCGCCCTTGTCGTTAGAGGAGCTGCATTGAGCGAGGAATCGAGGAAGAACAGGAGCTCTGCGCTAAAAGCTGTCGCGGTAAGTTCTTCCTACCGACAGAGAAGTTTTACCCATCATGCGTGTAGGTGAAAGGCGAAGCTCCGAATCTGACCACTGCGAAATCCGGGTAAGTTCTTACAAGTTTCAGCCTCCAAAATCTAGTTTTTCACTTGGTTCTTTACTTCCAGTCACGAGATCTTGCTCTTCGATGCTCTTCGCGAAGGTCTCGAGGAAGAGATGGCAAGAGATCCCACAGTGTGCGTCATAGGCGAAGATGTCGGTCACTACGGAGGCTCCTACAAAGTCACCAAGGGACTGGCCGAGAAGTTTGGCGACTTGCGCGTCCTCGACACGCCGATTTGCGAGAACTCTTTCACGGGGATGGGGATTGGAGCTGCCATGACGGGACTCAGGACAGTGGTGGAAGGCATGAACATGGGATTCTTGCTGCTGGCTTACAACCAGATCTCCAACAACGCGGGAATGCTCCACTATACTTCGGGTGGCCAGTTCAAGATCCCGATCGTTATCAGAGGTCCCGGTGGAGTGGGAAAGCAGCTTGGAGCCGAGCACTCACAGCGCTTGGAGTCGTACTTCCAGTCGGTCCCGGGCTTGCAAATGGTGGCATGCTCCACTCCTTACAACGCGAAGGGACTGATGAAGGCCGCGATCCGGAGTGACAACCCGGTGATCCTCTACGAGCACGTCCTTCTCTACAATCTCAAGGAGAGGATCCCCGACGAGGAGTATGTGCTTTGTCTCGAGGAAGCCGAGCTTGTTCGTCCGGGAAAGGACGTCACCATTCTCACGTACTCGAGGATGCGGCACTTCGTGCTCCAGGCTGCCAAGACTCTGGTGGAGAGAGGCTATGATCCGGAGATCATCGACATCAGGTCGCTCAAGCCTTTCGATCTCTTTACGATTGGAAACTCGATCAAGAAGACGCACAAGGTTCTCATCGTGGAGGAGTGCATGAGAACTGGCGGGATTGGAGCGAGCTTGAGAGCTGCGATTGTTGACAACTTCTGGGACTTCCTCGACGGCCGGCCCGAGTGTTTGTCATCGCAGGACGTGCCGACGCCATACGCTGCGACGCTGGAGGACGCGACGGTGGTGCAACCGGCACAGATTGTGGTGAAAGTGGAGCAAATGTGCCAAGGGCTTGTCTAGAACGGCTTGTCTAGAACTAGGAGAAAAAGAGAGTTTTTTTTTTCGTTTCTCGTCTAATCAAACAATAAGATCCATTCTTTTTGTCTCGAAACAAAATAACTTTTGAGCAGAAAACTAACTTTAAAATATGATATACGAAAAATATTAGCGTAAATTTTAGGATATTTTTCAAGATAATTTGTTTGTTATTTATCACTAATATAAATTGTGTTTAAATTTATAAACACTATGTGCAAGTAACATATGGTTTACTTTGGAAAAGTTATATTCTATTATATTATTAATATACTAGCATTAGTTATTTTCATGATTAAAAATATTATAAACTGGAGATTTTAATAACTATATTTTTCTAATTTACCAATAATATAATAAATTTTGTGTAACAACTATAATTTAAATCGTTAAAGTTTTTAATTAATAATAATTGTAAAAAGAATATTCTATAATATAAATTAAAACTGCAAAGTAGATACTTATTAACTCATGGCAAGAATGAACCAAATTTATGTGACAATCCAGTTCTCTAGAGCCACTGTCCCAGGTCCATTTGAAATAATATTAAGATTAAAATATATTTTCCGGATATTCTTATTCCTTGCACTCTAATTTCAAGTAAACATAGCAATGGCAAAGCTTTCAAGAAGTTTTTCTCATCTTGAGCTGGAGCTCAACCTTATTATCGCTCCTGGCAGCTCTCAAATCTAGAATGCAGGCCAAGCAAAGACGATCCACGCAAGAGCCATAGCTTCCGGCAACGAATCCACCCTCTTGGTCGCCAGCAGCCTTGTTACTCCAAGTGTGGAAGCACCGCAAACGCGACCAGGGTCTTTGATTCCATGCCCCTCCATGACGCTGCCCCCTGAAACGCTTTGATCCTGTGCTACGCTGACAATGGCCAAGAGATCTTGGCGCTCGAGACGCTAACGGAGATGCTGCTAGAAAATCAAACTCAAGCTCCACCGGATGCCGTGACCTTTGCTGCAGCGATCAAACCTGGCGAGGAAAGAAACATCCATAGTGAGCTTCTTACAAAGATCGAGGCTTTCCCTCCCATTCCTCTACATTTTTCACAGTCACTCTCGAGCTGCAAGGATGGGATTTGAGCAGGACATTGTTGTGGTGAGCTCGCTCGTGGATGTCTGCGCAAAGTGTGGGAGTTTGCTGGATTCTCGCAGAGTTTTCGATAGGATGGTTCGTCACGACGTCGTCACCTCGCTCCTTCTCGGGTATGCTGATACTAGTTCTTCCAGAGATCTTGGAGTGAGTTTGGATTTGTTCTCGGCAGGCATGGACGCTGCTAGATGCTTGCCAAACTTGCGGACTTTTGTTGCAGTGATCAAAGCTTGGCCGAACTTGGCCGTGAAAGAGGATGGGAAGAAGGCGGTGATGCTGCTCAAGGGGAGAGACTTACGCTTGCAAGCTGAGAAGCTCGGATTTGGAAGCGATGATTTCGTAGCGGCCAGTCTGGTGAACTTCTACGCAAAGTGTGGACGGGTGGAGCAGGCTCGAGAGGGTTTTCGACAGGATAAAGCAGCCAGATGTGGTGTCATGGAACGCTCTGATCTTGGGATATGCTGAGAATGGCCAGGGAGAGGTGGCTTACGAGCTTTTCCAGAGGTTTCTTCAACGACACAGAGATGGATATAGTTGGATCGCTCCCGATGGAGTGACGTTTGCTGCTGCTTTGAACACTTGCGGCGGCATGGCAGCGATAAAACAGGCCAAACTCGGGACTGGAGAGCTGCTCAAAACTCTCGACAAAGTCATGGCTCTTCACGTTCAAGCCGAGAAGAGCTTGTCGGGCGATAAGTTTTGCAGGAGTGTCGGGAACAGTGTCATGGATTTGTACGCCAGGTGTGGAAGGAGTTTTCGACAGGATGCCCTGCCACTCCCATTCAAACTGCACGAGTTTGATATCGATCTAAGCCGAGTACGAAGAGCCGGAGATGCAGTCACGCAGGCCTTGTGGAGAAACTCGGAGTTTTCCACAAGATGGAGGGCGAGTTTATGCGAGTGAGCTCCAGCTCGTTGCTGTGCTTCCTCACAGCTTGCAGTCACGCAGGCCTTGTGGAGAAAGGAGCTCGCTGTTTCGAGACGATGGTATCCAAGTATGGAGCTTCTCCGAGCTTAGAACACTATAGCGCAATGGTCGATCTCTACGGCCGAGCCGGCAAACTCGAGGCTGCTCTGAGCTTGGTAAAAGGCATGGCTTTGGAAGAAAATGCCGGGATCTGGAGAAGTATTCTCGGTGCCTGCTGGAAGTGGAAAAATCCCGTGGTGGCAAGAGTTGCGTACAAGCTTTGCTGGATATGAACGAAGCCGACGCCGGGGCTCATGTCACCATGGCAAGCCTTTGCTCAGTGGAACACTAGAAGAACCGCTACTGCCATGTTTTGGATCGAGTCACTCCCGAAAGCTAGAAGACTTTGATACTGCCACCACCACTAAGCGAGAACAAGTTCCGGAGAAGAACGTAGCTAGCGCTCGTCGTCGTGGAAATTCTCGGGAGTACACGCTCCGCGGCATGAGCTCCGTGGTGCAGGCTATTGTGGCTCTTGCAAGCAGCCAAGAGACACGTCCACTCGAGCAAGTCCGGAACGAATGGGATCGTGAGTATGACCTCCTGCGCGTGATCCAAATGCCCAGCAGATCGATCATGCAGCTGAAGTGCTGTTTCGTCGGCTGGCTGGATCCAGTAGTCCATTGTCGACATACCTATGGACACGAGCGAGCACTTCCCATCGTAGACGGGGCTGTGGAGTTTATGTTTTGGGCATAGCCGGGTCCAGGAGACAGAGCTTTGCTCGGGCATTGAGTGGAAGATATTCGCGGCCTGACCAAGATGCCCGTTTAGAGCAAAGCCGAGCCAAGACACCGAGTCCCACTCTGGCATCCGGTAGAAGATCTCCTCGATGTGCCCGTTTCGAGCGTACGAAGCCAGTATCACTGATCAAAAGCCATTCCGGCCTTTACTTCGTCGACGCAGTGTAGAGCGACAGCATCGCGGTCCGTCTTTCATGCCCGACACGTGGCAGTATGTCTTGCGATCCGGTGAGACACGTGGCATCGATCGGCACGCGGACACTGGACGGCCAGGATACACTGGAGGGAAATGTTTAAATTCGGCGTCCTCCAGCAGTTCTTCATTCTCCTTCTCCTAGGGTAATCGAGCGGCAAGGCAAGATGATGCGCTCTCTCGTCGGCAGGGTGAAGGCCTCAGGTCCGTAATATCGATCGTCTGCTCGCTGAATCGATGTATCGATCCTCTGGAATTTCAGGATTCGTGGCATGTGGAGAAGCAAATCGAGCCCTGCTTGTTCGAAATATCGAATCCAGGTATGCATTCTAGACGATTCGCTTCAAAGCATCGCACCAGGGATCGTTCCGCAACATTCTCTCGTTCATGTCTTTCTTTCGTGTCATCCTTACAGTGTTGTGCCGGCCTCCTGCTGTGGAAGGCGCTTGGCTTCCATCGATTGCAGCCTGTTCGACGGCCTGATCAGCCCTGAATACCTGTCTCTACGCCGCAGGTTAGTCCATTATCAACGTTCATTCTCATTCCAACGCATTGTTCTTGTGTTTTCTAGTGACCATGTCTCATATGACTCGACCTTCTCTACCCGCGGCCTATCCACCAGGTTGTTGGCCCGTTGTTGGCTTTCTGTAGGATTCCTACTTGTTTCTAATGCTTCCTTTTTTTCTTTCCAGTGAGCGCAGCATGTTGGACAGCCAAAGCAGCCTTGAATACCAGTCTTCACGTCGCAGGTGCTCTTCTGTACTCCATTTACCTTTATTTTCATTCTAACGCATTCTTCTTTTTTCCAGTGTCCATGTCTCGTATGAGTCGACCTTCTCTACCGGCAGCCTATTCACCAGGTTGTTTTATTCGTCTAAGGTTCCTACTTGTTTTTACATTTTTTCTTTCCAGTGGTCGCAGCCTGTTGGACAGCCAGAGCAGCCTTGAATACCAGTCTCCACGTCGCAGGTGCTTTCGATACTCCATTTTACCTCTATTCTCCTTCTAATTCATTCTTCTTTTTCCCAGTGTCCATGCCTTGTATGAGTCGACCCGCAGCCTTTGCACCAGGTTGTTTTATTCGTCTAGGACTCCTACTTGTTTTTAATGCTTTCAGTGTTCTCTCCAGTGATCTCCGCCTGTTGGACAGCCCTCCAATACTTGTCTCCACGCCACAGGTGCTCTGACTATCAAAGTTCTTCATTCTCATTGCAACGCTTTTTTCTAGTGTCCATGTCTCCTGCTCGGGATTCTCAATCCGCGGCTCTGCACCAGGTACTGGCCCATTTGCTTCGTCACGAATCCTTACGTACTTCTAATGCTTTTTGTTCATCCTTTTTTCTTGCCAATGTCAAGGACGAACTGTGGCAGGGAAGGCACCAGGTATCTTGGAGTTCTATTTCTTTTGCGTGAGTCTTGACTTGTTTCAAACAGCAAGATTTGCGAGGGGAGCATTTCCGAGTTTCCCCGTGGAGAAGCACGTCGGCTCATCCTTCATGGCACGAGGCTTTGTCTACGTCCTCTATGGTGGCTAAGCTCTCCAGGCTTCCACGAGTCCCTCACACGCCACCAGATTTCCTTGCAAAGCTGGACGCACGGAGCCTTACTATAGATGATGTGATTGCGCTGAATCCCGTGGAGAAACAGCTACGAACTTCTCACGCTTATAGTTTGACTCTACGTGATGGTGTGCGGCAAAGCTTTCTTGATTGGAAAGCCATTGAGTGCTGTCTCTCTGCGTGGATCCGGGCACTGACCATAGAGGTGAGTTTATTATATTAGCCGATTTAATCACTGCCTTTACAGTGGGAGATCCTTGCTGAGGAAGACCACCAGCTCACACAAACATGTTCGCTCTGCAAGCACTTTACTCTTGCTGCGCGGTACATGGTGGAGTTCCTAGAAATTCACCCATTCCGCGATGGCAATGGTCGAGTGTCAAGGTTTATATCTTTGTCTTTTTGTTTTCTACCATTCATTTGTAACTGAGAACTTTTCTTGCAGAAAAGTAACGGTAATGCTTCTCCAGGACAGCCTCGGAGGAAGATATGTGCGCCTCCCTGAGAACACGGACTGTACGCCAGCGAGAACTTGGATGCTACATTCGCTCGCGTTGTCGAGGACAAACAAGGCCAGTGTCATTCCATTGGAGAGCGTTCCGGAGTGTGACACGACGGATGTTGCTGCCTTCCTGGTGGACGTGGCCTATGAGCAATTCATCATTTCTTGAGGTAGTGGAATAAAGGAGTGAGTCGATGGAGCGTCTAGAGTACACAGCCTCGTCTTCTCCACCATCTGATCAAATTCGGCTCGAGAGGTTCGAGATGAACAAGCGGTCCGTCAAGTATGCCTGGAATCACCATCGATATGTGAGCTGTGGAAGCTCGAGAAGTAGTGGCTGCACTGCCATCGAAGCTCCTGGTCTTCCATCAAGAAAATGGTGAGTTGTTTCTTCTTCTTGGTCCCATGCTCTTGTTGCTTTTACTCTTGGAGTGAAGCATGGTGCTGCTGTAACAAGGTATGGTTTCATATGCATAGCTTCAAGGGTATGTCTCATAGATTTTTCTCTGTTGCTTAGCAAACGAGAATAATGGTTAAAGCCTAAGACTATATACAGTCACGGTAGGGTCGAAGGAAAGGATCGATGGCAAGCAAAGCGGCGATGAGGTTGAGGCCGTTGGAGCTGCCTTGGTGGAGGGCGCTGACGATGCAACCAGAGAAGCAGCGCAGCACATCAGACATGGTCAAGGACATTGCTGCGGCCGCTACTACTGCTGCGTCGTCGAGGATACCCCAGGTAATGTGGCAGGCACAGCTCGTCGACTTCTGCGACACATCAGGGCGGCTGAGGGACAAGCGCCTCATCCCCCACCCGGACTCGGCGCTCTCCAACCGCGCATGCCTCGAGTACAACTTCCCCGACTACCTCAGCGACCAGCAGCGCGCCGAGTCGCAGGGGATGTGCGATGCCCTGGAATATGCCCTGCACTCGGTCAAACCCGGCTTCGCCCTTGACCTGCACTCCCTAGCTGACATCCAGGCCAGGGTGGTCAACGGCGGTGCGGGACTCGGAGCGGGTGTGAGCGCCGTTGTGGTGGCAAGCAAACTCGGCGAGATCAAGTCGGGGGTGGCGTCGCTGCTGGAGTTGCCTGTCGAGGAGAGGGTGGTGCCGGCGTTTGGCGTGGCCGCATGCGGATTTCTCGACGTTGGATCCAAGCTCAGGCCGTTTGGGGATGGCAACTCTCGGCTTGCGGAGGTTGTGGCGTCGCTGGTGCTGGATGCCACTGGGGTGGTGCCGTTTCCGCTGCGGGTGCACTGCATTGCCGGTGGGGAATCGTATACGCCCTTCCCTCCCGTCTCGGGCAAGCTCCGCAAGAGCTGCACGCCCGAGGAGCTTATGACGTATGTTATCGAGAGGGCGTGGCTCGCTTGGGCTTCGCGGCACGAGTTTGAGGACATCCTGCAAAGCTTTCGAAACGGGCCGCCTCTCTCCTCCCGCTCCCGCTATTACGAATGATGCTATTTTTTTTGCCTTTCGATTCTTTCTTCAATGATGCCAAGTTGTAGCTAGGGCAACTTCATGTGTATAGCTATCCAGCCATCTTGGAGCTCCACCATCTCGGCGCTCTCAAATCTGCAAGAATGTAGGCCAAGGGAAGACCATCCACGCAAGAGACGTAGCTTCCGGCAACCTCTTGGTCGCACTCCAAGTGTGGAAGTGGAAGCACCGCAAACGCTTTGATTCATGCCCCTCCACGACGCTGTCTCCTGGAACGCTTTGATCTACGCTGACAATGGCCAAGAGATCGTTGGCTCTCGGGATGCTCTTAGAAAATCAAACTCGAGCTCCACCGGATGCCGTGACCTTTGCTGTAGCGATCAAAGCTTGCTGCATGATTTCGTAGCAGGCAGTCTGGTGAACTTCTACACCGAGAAAGAGGTAGCTAACGAGCATTTCCAGACGTTTCTTCGACGACACAGAGATGGCTATAGTTTGATCGCTCCCGATGGAGTGACTTTTGCTGCTGCTTTGAACGCTTCCATCGGCATGGCAGCTGAAGAACAGGCCAACCTCGGGACCGTGATGGCTATAATTTGATTGCTCGCGATGGAGTGACTTTTGCTGCTTCTTTGAACGCTTGCGCCGGATAGCCAGCTAAAGAACAGACCAAGCTCGAGACTAGAAAGCTGCTCCAAACTCTCGATAAAGTCATGCCTCTTCACGTTCAAGCCGTGTCATCTGATAAGTTTTCCAGGAACAGTCTCATGGATTTTTACATCAGGTGTGGAAGTTTGGAGGATGCAAGGAGAGTTTTCAACAGGATACCCTGCCACTCCCATTCAAACTGGACAAGTTTTATCTTGATCTATGCAGATTTGCTCTAGACCTTGCAAGCTCATGATGAGATTATTAATACACGAGCTTTCCTTGCTAGACTAAAAGTAAAGCTTTCCATGCAAAGTGTGGAAGTTGTGGCAACTACTAAAGTTTTCGAGGAGATGGCAGAGCCACTGGATGTTGCATCAAAGTGCTGTTTGGTAGGGTAGTAACAACCACTTATTTTATGGTCTAAACTTAAGTTGAGTTAAGTTTAATAAGTCAGTCAATTAAAAGTCTTAGGAAATTTAAATTGAATAAATGAAGGTTTTAAAGTTTTTATTAGAACCTATCTTTTATAAAGCTATATTATTTTACTATAAACTATTTTTACAAACTGTAATTCATTAAAAAAGACCTAAATAAGTCTTGATAGCTAGATATTATCAGTGTTTGTCGAACAGTAATATAGTAATAACTTATGGTAACATTAATTTTACCAAATCAAAGTGTAATTTTAAGTTGCTAATATGCCTCAGCTAAGTGTAAACTCATATAAACAATACATCCAAAATTCATCAAATAAGCCCAACCTAAAGCTCAAATAATATGGCATAAAATGGTATGAGATAGGATAACATGATTTAACATGTTATCAGATAGTACATGCTAAATCCATACCTAGGGACACATGTTGTAAATATGATTGGCAAGTCTTTTTGAATATTTTTCTATTATTGCTATAATGGTGGTTGATGCTATTACTTTCCTTTATTAGTCCCTTTTATTCAAGTGTTAGTAAATTGATTTAACATATTTAATAAGGATACTTACTTGATTTTTTTCTTTGGTTTGCTTAACTAAGGATTTGGTAGTGGATATATCTAGAATATGCCTGGATATTCTAGATATTCTATAGTATTCAGTTACTCATTCTCATTAGATAATACTCATTCAGACTAATCCTTTTATACCAAATTAAATAAACTCTTTCTAACTATTTTGACACTAAATTTGACGGTTTTTTTAAAGATTTTTACATACATATGAGCTTAAATTATGTAATAATTTAAACATACTTTTATGATAATATAATAATAATAAAGAGCCTTTCTTATGTACTTAACTAAGTAATAACAAAATATAAATTAAAATATTATAAAATCCAAAACATAATCTAAAATCTAAGAAAAATGTAATGTCATATACTTAATACTATATATATAATTAAAAGAATAAAATTTAAGTAAATAATATTTAAATTTAAATTGCATGCATTTGAAAGAAAACCTCTTAATAATGCACATTTCTTTCTTTAAGATGAAATGTAATTTAAATTTAAAAATTTAGTGATTTTAATAAAATATTACATATTTTACATAAATATTACTTATATCATGATTTAACAAATATAATCATTATTTTATTATTAAAAGTTTAAGCTATTTTAAGAATTATAAGTAATTTTTATTTATATATCAGAAGGATAAAGAAATTAAAATTATTTATATAAATATTTTAATGTTATATTTTTTGCTATTTTTTACATAAAACATAAAGTTTTGAAAACTTTAATTATGAGACAAAGCTAAGTGGTACAAATATTTTGGAATTATTTTAATGTAGTATTAGCAAACAGTACAAGTTGTTAAAATATTTAAATTTTATTAAGTAAATTTAAAATATAAAAATAAAAATTATAGTTAATATCATAAAGTTATTAGAAAAATATTTTTTATAAAAGAATTATAAAATAATTATTAATAATTTAGTTATTTCTTTTTTATATTACTATAACATGCCTATCACTTAGTGCAATGTAAAAATGCTCTATAAATTTAATTTTGGTGAAGGTATATAAATTGTAGTTTATTATATAGATAATAACAAAAGGTCAAGTCTCAAACATTCTAATAGCTTTTTCCATTCATTACCCATTTATTTTCTTTAACCAAATATATTTGTCTGTTTATATTATATTTTTATATTATATTTAATCAATATTATATTATAATGCTTTTATATACCATAAAATATTGACCTTTTTCCTTTTATTCATTTTTATACCAAAAATTTTCTTTAATTTAATTTGCATTTTTATTTTTTAAGTGTTACACAAAAAAAAATTAATTGCTAAATGTTCACTAGCACCATCATCTAAAATGAAAATAATTAAAAAGAAAAGGTGGCATTTTTAATTATAGAGATATTTATTCTAATAAGTAGATCTTGTTAAATAATTATTATAATTTAAACTGATTAAAGAAAATAAAATTTTGCTTCTTTTCAAAAGATAACAATATTTTTTTTGCATTAGATAAATGTGGTTTCTTTCCTTCCTTTGCATGATTTTTATTTCAAAGTTTTCTATCATTTGATAGATTCATTTTTGTCAACCAAATCGTTTTTCCTTGTTGATGGAATTTGACAAAGTACAGGTGTTGGTGACCAAACAACATGTTTTTTCTATTGCTAACGTGGCAGAGTCCTATTCGCTAATACTTTGCATGGCTAAATTGACGGTCCAGATGTTTGGGTGGCTCCTCTTTGTGGATCTAGAACCAACGGCATTGGCGAAGTGCTTCGATTGTCGAAGGTCTCGGGCTAATCGCTGCCTGGCTTTTGTTTTTTACGATTTATAAAATGCTACATCCAAGCCCATTATATACGATAGATTGAAGGGCTTGGGTGAAGGAGAGAGCTCCTGTTTCTTGGATATGGCAGCAGCGGCCATGGCTCAAAAGGTTTTGGTGCCTTGTTCTTCGTCTTCGTCTTGCGGGAACGTCCAGTTCTCTCCAAGCCGAGGTAGGATCTTCTTTCGTTTTGGAAGGTTTTGATCGAAAGCTTTTGCTACAGTTCACACCCAGGCCATCGCATTTGGTGGAGGGTTGTCTCAGAGTTCTAGCAGGAAGAACAAGAGCCTAGCGCTAAAAGCTGTCGCGGTAAGTTCTATCTCCTCTCCATTTGCTTTCGTCGTCTCGGTCGAAATTGCTAAAGATTCTCAACGTTTCATGCTCGCAGGCAAAGGGTGAAACATCCGCTCCAGTTACTGCAAAGTCTGGGTGAGTTTCTTTCTTCCATAGTTCTAAAATCTTTTCTTTGCAAAGCTTGACCATATCTTTTGTTTCCCAGGCACGAGATCTTGCTCTTCGATGCTCTCCGCGAAGGTCTCGAGGAGGAGATGGCGAGAGATCCCACAGTGTGCGTCATGGGAGAGGACGTCGGCCACTACGGAGGCTCCTACAAAGTCACCAAAGGGCTGGCCGAGAAGTTTGGCGACTTGCGCGTGCTGGACACGCCGATTTGCGAGAACTCCTTCACGGGAATGGGGATCGGCGCTGCCATGACGGGACTCCGGACAGTGGTAGAAGGCATGAACATGGGATTCTTGCTGCTGGCTTACAACCAGATCTCCAACAACGCTGGAATGCTCCACTATACGTCGGGTGGTCAGTTTAAGATCCCGGTGGTGATCCGCGGCCCCGGTGGGGTTGGAAAGCAGCTTGGAGCCGAGCACTCGCAGCGTTTGGAGTCGTACTTCCAGTCAGTCCCGGGCTTGCAAATGGTGGCGTGCTCCACTCCATACAACGCAAAGGGACTGATGAAGGCCGCGATCCGGAGTGACAACCCGGTGATCCTCTACGAGCACGTCCTTCTCTACAATCTCAAGGAGAGGATCCCCGACGAGGAGTACGTGCTTTGCCTCGAGGAGGCCGAGCTTGTTCGTCCGGGAAAGGATATCACCATCCTGACTTACTCGAGGATGCGGCACTTCGTGCTCCAGGCTGCCAAGACGCTGGTGGAGCGAGGGTATGATCCGGAGATCATCGACATCAGGTCGCTCAAGCCTTTTGATCTCTTCACGATTGGGAACTCGATCAAGAAAACGCACAAGGTTCTCATCGTGGAGGAGTGCATGAGAACTGGCGGGATTGGAGCCAGCTTGAGAGCTGCGATTGTTGACAACTTCTGGGACTTCCTCGATGGCCGGCCCGAGTGTTTGTCGTCACAGGACGTCCCGACACCTTACGCTGCAACGCTGGAGGACGCGACGGTGGTACAGCCGGCGCAGATCATTGTGAAAGTGGAGCAAATGTTGCAAGGTCTCATCTAAAACTCCACAATCATGACAAAGACAAACGCTCTTAAATTCCCCGGCGAGAGTGGAAGTTCTTCGAATCCATTCTTACAATAAGGAAGAACATTACCAGTTTTTCGAGTTGATACCTGGAAAAAAATTCTTGTTTAGTGGCTTTGGAAACCATTGAAGAACACGAGCCTTATTAAATATCCAGTTTTTTTTTAAGCTCATAGCCATTGAAGAAAACCTCTTTTCTGGAACCATCCTCTCCGCACTGTGCAATGGTAACAAAACTCGTTTCTTGATTAGACATTAACCATGACAAAGAAGCACAAAATGTCTGTAAAGTTAATATCGAATTGAAAATTGTTCTCTCGCACTGATAGAATGGTCCACAACCAGCTCAAGTCCCGTCCCAGCCTGTACATCCCCGAGGGAATTTAGCTCCATGCCTACTCTTGAATTCCTCCAAAAGATTGCGTAAAAGCCTCTTCAAGGTAGTTGTCTTGATAAACAGCGGGGACTTCAGACACAAGTAAAACTACCAGGTAAAAATGATGGCATGGTTTTCATTTTCAGGTTTGCCCTCTCCAATATTGACAGGCCCAGGAAGTCTGATTTTATAAATTTTCTATGGAAAGAATGGTGAAGCTAGTCTTGGCCATCCACAGCTTTGGACAGGCAGTGTACACCAGGTTGCAAAAACTTTCACAGTTGTAGCCAACGCAAATCTTTTCTTTGCGAGGTTGATCACATCTGTATCCAGGCACGGCATCTTGCTCTTCGATGCCCGCGAAGGTCTCGAGGAGATGGCGAGAGATCCCACAGTGTGCGTCATGGGAGAGGACGTCGGCCACTACGGAGGCTCAGTTTGGCGACTTGCGCGTCCTGGACACGCCGATTTGCGAGAACGCCTTCACGGCGATGGGAATCGGCGCTGCCATGACGGGTTTCCGGATAGTGGTGGAAGGCATGAACATGGGATTCTTGCTGCTGGCTTACAACCAGATCTCCAACAGCGTGGGGATGCTACACCTCGGGTGGCCAGTTGCGTTGTAAGGAGTGGAGCACGCCACCATTTGCAAGCCCGGAAGTCAAGCTGCTTTCGCACGCCACCGGGATCAGTGACAACCCGCTTATCCTCTACGAGCACGTCACGATCTCAAGGAGAGAATTCCCGATGAGGAGTACGTGCTTTGCCTCGAAAAAGCCGTCGAACGAATTCGTCCGGGAAAGGATATTACCATCCTGACTTGAGAATGCGGCACTTCGTGCTCCAGACCGCGAAGGCTCTGGTGGAGCGCGGCTATGGATCCCGAGAGGCGGATTTCCGCGCACAGGCTGTACAGGCAGCACTGTGTACAGGCTAGGACTTGAGCTGGTTGTGGTTGACGATCAAATCTTGCCTGGAAAACAAGGAAGAAATTGGTTTTATGTGTGCTCCTTTGGAAAATCTCTTTTTTTTACTGGCTTGGAGGAGGATGACAGTCCGGGCATGGAAACCATCCTCTCCCCTGACAAGCCGGGCATGGCTTCTTGACCGGGTCGACCGAGAATGGGAGATATGGTGTGTTGGACTCGCCTCTTCCTCTACATTTGCCACAAGGAACGATCTTCCCATTGCCACAGATGTTACAGTGCCTTCTCCTGGACATCACGAAGTCCATGACTTCCATAGCCACGAAAGGAAAAAGAAACGAAAAGAAACGTTACTTACCCCTTTCGTCTCTGCTGGACGCTTGGTTTCACTCGCTGGACGCTTGGATTCACTCGCGACGCCGCCACCCTTGGAGCTTTCGAGCTCGCCAAAACCGCAGGTAGCTTACACTTGAGCGCCACACTGTTCTCCATGATACCAAAACTCACTCTCCCTCTCGCTTGTATTGAGAACCAAAGCCTTACAAAGACGAGCTTGTGAACGAGACTAGACCGAGCAATGGGGTCTTGGCGCAAAAGACCAGGCCTAGACTCCGGAAGCCGCACGTTTGGGGTCTGGCTATAGCCGGACACGCTCCTCATCAACGAGGGGCTGGTATGCCGGCCGCGGTGGCGCCAGGAAGAACCTCGGGTGGTAATGGTTGTGCTCTCCGTCGAAATCTGGAGCATAAGTCCTCGGCCGCTTGGTTGCCTTCCCCTCGCGCTTGTGAGCTTCTACCTGTTTTTCCAAACCTTGCAAGTCAGCAAACGTCTCCTCCGGATCGTCTTCCGGCTGAAGCAGCTTACCTGCAACTTTGGAGTCGCTTTTGCTCTTGCTTGCGTCACAGCCACCCTCATTGTCCTTGACGACACCGTCCGGTTCCCTCTGGCTTGCTTGCCAGAGACCATGGTGCTCTGACGATCTGATGTTCTGGACGGACACCCTCTGATGTTCTGACGCTCTGGACACGTCTCTCCTCCAAAAAACTCCCAGTCCACGTCACTTGGACGTTTAATTTCCTCGTGTCGAGAAGCCCACCCGGCCTACCATCTAGATCGCTTAAGATCCTCCATAATGTTATACCTGGACGCGATCTAGCCCCGACGTTTAATAACCTCAAGTCTTCAAACTAAGTATATCGCTTAAGATCCTCCATAGTTGTTATACCTGGACCTGCGATCTAGCTCACCTGTACTAGTCGTCGGCCACCTTCTTCCGTTTACCAGCCAGAATTCTGGATATTTGCAGTCCACGGCTGAAGGCCTGGTTGAAGAGAAGCCTTGTCTGGAACTCGGACACGAATGGAAACCAAGCTAGGATCGCAACAGGCGCAAAGAGCAACAGCCCCATGACGTATTCGTACGTTCGTGCAAGAGCCTGTACCGAGTCCCACATCCCATACGTGACGATAACAGGCCTGCATGCTTGAAATATCTGTAGACACGTTTATCAAAACCAATCCAAGGAAATGTAGTTACCAACCTGAAGTAAACCCCAGCCTGTGGGAACGAACGCGAGAATGCTGGCGAACAGGTCTCCTACTGTCAGGTGAGCAAAGCGGAAAAGCACAGCGATTACTGAGAGGACCGCTACGAATATGACTCCCTTCAACATCCTAAAGACGAGCTGGAAATTGGCCTTGAATTTCTTTCGTCCCAGAGAAACGGCCTGCAAACACAGTCCAATCAGAAAAGTGAAGTCGAAGCCTGTGCGTACCTTCAATGTGAATAGAACGACGCAAATAACAACCCAGGATAGACCATACATCTGCAAAAAACATATAACTGTAAGAACAGGACAGTGTATCAAAAGGCCAGCTTTTACTTACGGAAAGGCTCTTGTTTCCCCGCATGATGTTCAACTGGTAGACAATACCATATTGGTAGAGGACGAATCTCAGAGCAAGGATCACTTCAAAGACACGGCCGCGAAAACCTGTATTCTGAAGGTGATCTTGCTCTTCTTCCCACCAGGACTCCCAACTTTTGTTGGCAGGAACTCCAATCCTTCCCTTACTGGATATCCACTTGTTCCAATCGTTCCAATCTTCAACGATTTTTTGCCACTCGAAGCCCGATGGATTGAAGAGGAAAGGGGAAAACAGCCACGTTCCCACCAGGAACCACATGGAGAATGTGATGAGGACGTACGAGACGGCATTCCTTGTCTGCGATCCGTAAACGTCGTATATAATGAGCAGGATCATCAGCTCGAAGCCTTTGACGAAGTGACTTCTTGAGTAGAGCCTGTAGTTATCAGGGAACTTTTCGTGCCTCACCACGAACCCGCGACCTGTTGCTCTGTACTTGGCACCCCCGTGAAAGATGGTACGTCCATAGTAGTGAACTTTGGAGCCCAGAGTGAATGTGAAGAAGACCGAGGCGAGCTGTAGCTGCATGACAATCAAGTCGCTGAGTGCCATACGGAATCCCCTCTCGAGTCCAATTTCCATCACCATGGGTAGAGCCATCAATAGACCCAGCTGAATCAACGACTGCGAAGCCAAAGCTGATTGGAGTGCACTATCAGTGTTTTGTTGTGCTGCCCTGACAAAAGACCTCTCCAGTCCACTGAGTGCTAAGTAGAGTCGCCCGTACAAGAAGACGTATACTGTAAGAATGACTATCTGAGAAATGAGAAACCACTTATTAGAACGGAGAAGAGTGAAGGTTAAGCAGTACCATGGTGCTGAAGTAATATCCCACTGTTGTAATGTAGAAGGAAAGCATTCGGAAGAAATCAAAGCGGTGGCCCAAGCGATAGACATCCCTACTTAAAGTCTGTTCACCGTTCCCGTTTGCCACTTTTGCCTCGAATATTGATATTTGATTCAGACCTACGTCACGACCCTTCCCCACTTGAATGTATTCGTGGTGCGTAACAAGTCCACGGCGTAGAGTCGAGTTAAAACCTGTCTCCGCAACAGTCAGCTTTGGTTTCGATTTCAATGGAACATTACCGGCAAAAATATCCTCGCTCAAATTGATCCCCTTCGAAGCTTTACTAACTCCTCCTCTTGTAATGTGAAAAATTCTATCAAACACATCTGGATGACCATAGTGGAAACGTACTCTGTAAAGAATGTATTCCGAAGTTAGAATCAAGGTCTTCTAAAGGTATACACGTACTTTAGAGGAGTAGCAAGGACGCGCTGTCCTATGGTAACAAAACTTGTTTCTTGATTTGACATGAACCATGCCAAAGAAGACACACTGCAATGCACAATACGTCTAGAAAGTTAATATCGAATTCAAAATGGTACCTTCCGGTGAAAATGTGCTCTCGCACACCTAGAATGGTAGGGAATCTAGCTCCATGCCTACTCTTGAATTCCTCCAAAAGATTGCGTACTTTGAAAGCCTCTTCAAGGTAGTTTTCCTGATAAACAGCGGGAGCTCAAGTATTTGCAGTGAGTAAAATATACCTGGTTCATGTCAATAGTTTGCAAACCCAGACCACGGGTAAAAATGATGGCATGATTTTGATTTTCAGGTTTGCCTTCTCCAATATTGACAGGCCCAGGAAGTCTTATCTTATATATTTCCTGCGATGGAAAACAATGGTGAAGAAACAACATACAAGAAATGCTAGTCATGACAAATTATACCTCATCCCGGCCATCCACAGCCTTGGACAGAACAGAATAATACGACTTTTGCGGTTTACCCTTCGATGGTTCTTCTTCAAGCACATAAGCAACCCTCAGTGAAGGATACCTGCAAAAGCTTTCCTTTAAACACCAGATTGCAAGGAAAAACCTGATCTATACTTCGTCATTAGTTTCTGTATGTCCTGAGCTTTTGACGCCTCCTTCAGGTCTTTCGAGTGCTTCTGCTGACCAAACTTTTGGCAGGTTGCAACAAAAGTGAATTTCATGTCAACGATAGCATCCAGCTTTGCCCAGAAAGAATCTTGTCCTTTTTCTTCCTTTCGACGCTTAGACACTTCTTTGAAGCCCGTATAAACATCTAGAAACGAAGGTAAAAATGTTAGAATTATCTCTATACATGTAGTAGACCAACCTTCGTCAGGGGCTAAATCTAAAAAAGCTTGCAGTTCCAGTGCAGTTCGGTAGTACATCATCCCCCTCACTACAAGCACCATCAGAACACAAAAGATTGCAGGTAAATCGTACCAGTCCGCGAGAGAGTTTGTCCCCGATATGACGTCCAATCACGAAGCGCAGCTTCTTCTACTTCCTCCTCGGTACTACAGTTAACTCTTTCAAGGAACTTATTCCATTCATCTGCAGGACTATGTTAGGACCCAAACATGCCCAGAGTTATGGAAGAGAAACCTGGATAAACGTTTTGCAAATAGAAAAGTATGGACACGCCGTCTTCATTTGGTTCCTCTATGACATTCTTTGAATAAAGAACCTCCTCTTCGTAGAATGGGGTCAAAACACTAAGAGAATGTGGTCAAAAGAACATCATTTTATGGAACTGTGAATTACCTGAAGGGAATCATCTTTCGAACACGAGGTGCAGGAGGCATTTTCATAAATAACGAGTTGGTGAAAAAGGTTATTCGTCGACGAGCGTCCAGATTTTTAGGAACATCCATAGCGGATTCTGTTTCAGTAAGGAGCAACAATACGCGCTTTATCTGGTAGAAGAAAAAGCTGAGGTTATAGCAGAAACAAAAACGAAAGAAGTTACCTGCTCACTCCAGGCATGGTCCTCAGGTAGAGGATACAAAATGGAATCTTTCCCGGCAAAAAATTGTATCTTTCCTTTGCCACCCATGACAGACTGGTTGTCGGTGGGTTTCATGTTCAGTCCATGACTGGACTCAAACTTCTCTCTAAAGAAAAAAAAAACAAAAGTAAAAATGCAGTAAAATTCTAAATGTTACACTTTCTACCTCGTATCATCGACCATCATGTCATGCATAAAAACTTCTAGCATATCTTGTAGAAGGAGAACAACTTTGTCCCGTGCAGTGTCTGAAGGGTCCGGCTTGTCCTGTACGAAAATCACAAAGTATGAGCAGCATAACCATCCATTTCCTCACCAGAAATTCGAGGAAACGAACAAAATGGCCAGCCAGTAAAGGAAGGTCATTCATACGAAAATTCTCCAGGAGCTTGCCCTCGGCCTTCCTATCCTCCAGTTCTTTCAGCAAATCATGGATAAGCCTGTAGCCAGAGCATTCAACATAAAAATTGCCAAACCGGTAACTCACCTTTTCTCCGTGTCCCCAGTTACAACGCGCAACAGAATGTTTTTAAGAAACTCGTAACATTCTTCCACAGCACAGCGCATGTACTCATTTTCTTTGATTTTGTTCCAAAGACGAGCGTCTTCCACATTTTCCCCTTGCACTTCAGCATACTCTTTGGCCATTTCTATAGCCATAGGTGCCTAAGGAAAAACTGTAAGTTCCGAGCTGGAAACGACAAAAAGGAGACAGACCATACTAGCCAGTAAAAATGGCGGCCATTGAATAATATTGTTACTCGGATATGGATCTGCTGAGTAAGGCAGTAGCATCAACTCCTTTTCTCTATAGAAATGGCCAATCACAAGTGAACAAATAACAAATAGAAGTACTTACTTGTCATCTAAAAAATCTTCTTCGCGTAAAGACTCAATAACAGCGTTCCAGAGGTGAGCAAATCTTGCTTCTTCCAACTTGTTATGCTCAAACTGCAAGAGATTGAGTGAGAGAAAGATTAAATAATAGCTTGGAAAGGGCACGGTTAGCGATTTTACGTACAGCCTTAAACTTCCTTAGAATCTGATATTTTCTTTTAACCGAGCTCTCTAAAGGTATCAGATTCCAGTTGAAAGTTGTTGGCAAAGCACGAAATCTTGATCGCAGCATACTTAAAGTTCTTATCTGTGACAAAAATGCATTCACTTTCGTGCTTGTGGACATCACGTTTACCTCTCCAAGTCGCATGAATGCTCCAACAACACCTCCCCAAATTGTCGACATAATAGAATACCAAATCTGAATATCCATAAAATACACCTGCATGAAGAATGTGCAAAATTAAATAAAGAAAATGAGATAAAGCACAACTTACAAGAATAACCGGTGTCCACAGTGCAATCAAGACGCCAATGTTCCCTCTTGCTGAAATAACGAGTGAGTGCAAAAATCAAATACGCCTTGCGCTAAGATTACCATGAGGAAAGAACTCGTGCCACGCAAATCTAACGTTAGTAAAATCTAGAATAAATTTTGTAGGCTCCACAAGAGGCTTGATCTATAAAAACAGTAAAAAGCAAGAAGAAAAATCTGCAATTTGATTACCTCCACGTAATAGCTAAATAACAACTTGCAGGTTATGAGTACTATCCAAAAAAACGTGTAGCTGAAAACAAACATATTAGCAAATGCCAAAGAATAGTCAAAGATCTTTACCTGAAAAGATGCAAAGGCTCCTCATGCATCCCTCGACCAATGTAGCACGGTGGCTGTCGCAAGAAAAAAAAACATAGAAACAAACGAAGCTATAAGGTGTACAAAAAAGAAACTTACCTGAGACCACCAAAGAAGAATTCTGACGGGAATTGCATCTGATTCTTCTGCAACTCGCCTCACGCATGGTAACAAGAAAAAAATAGCTGCGATGGCATTTGGTACGAGATACAGGATCACAGCTACCAAGTACACGGAAGGCCCCCCATTATGTCCCAGCAAATTTTTAATGGTTCTCGTCAGTCCTGTTGGATGTTCCCAGGAGTGGACGTAGCTGGTCGAAAGGATAACGATCCAAAAAGCAGAAACCAGAACTTTCAATACAAGCCTAATCGAACCAACATATCCGAGACTATGGAGTGCTTTGAAGGAGAATATTATATCAAGGAGAGCTGTTTCCAAAGTGTTAGTACCTGGTTATGAAACACATCAGAAGTTACCTTGAAAGAACCGGAGAACAGCAGCCGTGATGAAGACAGAAAGAACCTTCTTAAACACTGAACCTTCAAACAACGCCCCTAGAGAGCCAGATCCATTCCAAGCAATGATAATCATCGCCTGTGAAAGCAACAAACAATGTTTTAAAAAGGCCAATCAAAACGAGATTTCACCTGAAGCCAGAGGATAAAAAACGTCCACATGCGATCAAAGGTTCTGAATAAATGCCAAAACGATCTAGCTTCTACAAAATTTGTCTTTAAGCAACTTGGTTTTCGAGGTAAAAATCTTGCTAACTGTAAAAAACAAACAGTAGGCCTTTTAAGATAATGAAGTATGAAAATACCTTTGAAGACCTGCTATGTGCTTCTTCGGCCGCTCCAACAAAAAATTCATCATCTTTTCTCATAGGCCAGCCCAAACGGAAGCACGTTTTAGACCTGCACGTTGAGTTGTTAGAACTTCCAAGAGGGTGTCTATGTACAAACCAGAAGTATTCGTTCAAATCATCATAATTTCGCCAAGAAGAATGCGGCTTGCCGCCACTTTCGTTTCTGTTACTCTCTTTCTCCTGCAGATACGTCATGAGCAGTAGAAAAACCAAAGCTCACATACCTTGAAAATCACATTGTAAATAGGTGTCACGACTTTTTTAAGGAAAGCCTCGTCCTCGCTCCCATAGGCTGGTTTTATATTCTCGCCAGTGACATAGCTAACTCTCCCAGAAAGCATTCCCGACAACTCAGACGCCATCTGCAAGCTTAAACTTGGTTAACATCCGTACGGATATACGAAGTTCACTCACATGATGAAAAATGTAACACAAACACTCGGGCATAAATCGAACGTTTGCAGCTTCCCCCCATATTAAAAGGTATAATGCCATGTACAAGATCATCCGCTGCTGCACCTCTAATTGTATCTCAGGAAGCCTGTAACGTTGTGTGAGATCAGAACCATGCACCTAGTAAAAAGTAGAGCAGTATACTCTAGTTTGTCTGAGCGCCCCAGAAACTTGCACCATGTTCTATAGTTTTTGAACATTCGTTTCATGACAATCTCTGTTGCACGCTGATCCAACTGTTTAAAACAAAAAAAACTTGTCAAATATTATTTCGTAGCCATACAACAAACCTTATACAGTGGTGACGGCTCTGGGTCTAAAGAAACATGGACATTTGCAAGGAGCAATATCAAATGCTCTCGTTGATTTGCGACATTATCCTTCTGAAATTCATCGTTGAAACTGAGAGAAATCGGAACAACAAAAACACACCTGGAAACCGAACATCACTTGAAGCCACTCGAGAATGTCTGAGGGTGCTTCCTTTCTCTTTGGCAAACCACGAACGTTCGCTATTGCATCATGAGCAGCCCGGACCTGTAAACCATAAATTGGAAAACCCGACTAGCGAACAAGGTAAACGTACCTCTTCTAGTTTCATGATGGCTTGGGACGCGCCGGCGGCATCAAGCGGAAGGATGTTGTAGTGCTTGATGTCCTTTTTCTTCTTGGTCACATCAGTGTTCATAGCTTGCATCTGCACAAAATATTGTTGTAAGAAAAACTATTTTGCGAGAACATAAACAACGAAAAGAAACTATACTTCAGAATCCACTTCCGCTCCGTCTTGCCGTGTCACAGACGTGAGTACGTCAAACAAAATACCAGCTGTCTGATAAGCTTTCGCAAGCGACGCCCTGTTAATCCAAATCACAGTGAAGCTTTACATTCAAATTCATGGCTATGAGACCTGTCCTGATGGTCGGCCTCCAAAGCCTTGACGTATTTGTCGTAATAGTTTTGGTAGAAGCGCTGCATCTCTCGCGCATCGCTTCTTTCACGCCTCGCAAGCCTGGAGGGCTCCTCATCCTGCCCAAAAGAAATAAGAACACCAAGAGAGCGAAAAAAAAATAAACTCCAGACCTTCTCCAGCCGCTGCAGAAGCGCCGTCTTGAACTGCCGGACTCCTCGACCACTCGAAGAAGGATCATCATAGTGAGCTCTCTCGAAAGCATAGAAGCGGCCTATCAATCCACGAGAAGAACATAGATAAGAAACCGACCAGAATCGCTATACAAAAACTTACAAAGATAAGCCACTCGTTGGCTGTCTTGCTCGACCTCATTGGCAACACGGAGTATGGCGGCGATAGGACCCAAGGACGATGGCACGACCTCGCTATCGAATTCGGTCGGGAACGTCCCGGTGGTGAACGTCCGCGGTAGCCTCGTCGTCATTGCTCACGGCGATAGAGATCGATCAGAGGCGGCGTAATATCGAATCTCTACTCCAATAGATGATGAATCCCAAACCTGCGAGCATTGTGAGCCTGAAATCCTGGAAAGGCAGGAGATGCGAGCTCGCTACCTGATCGCCGAGGCGCCATTCCAGCGCCAAAAACCCCAGGGTTCTTGCTCCTCGCGCACGGCGCCCTAGACGATGAACAGCGATAGTCCCAGCGCGAATGCCGCCATTTATTCCATCGCTCCTGGCGCTCCCTGCGAAGATTGCGACGCCGGGGGTGTCAAGAACACTTGCGGTTCGATTCTTCCACTCCTAATCACGCTTTCCAGCGGCGTCCATGGTACCTGTTAAGCAGCTATCTGGCAGCGCATTGCGCTTGCGCTTTTGGGCAGGGGCAGTGGCACTGTCGCGGCGAAAGCGATCGAATCGATAGCGCACCAGAGAGGTGTCGCGATCGCTGTCGCGAGAGACTCTCTCGATAGGGTCGCAGTAGGTCGTAGTAGCTCGCGGGCAGAATCGTCGACAGCGTCACGGTACATATCGAATAATAATGCCTATGCTCGCATTGATTGGCGAGCGCGCCTAAATGTGATTGAGGGTGTTATTATACATTATTTAAGTATAATCTATCCATGTCAGCATCCACGCTGGCAAAACGCAGTGGATGAGTGACACGTGTAAGAGACATTTAAAATGAGAACTGCCGCCTGTTTCAGTTGAGCCCTAAGGCTCGGCTATGGCGTGCGAGGAGCTCGCGCGCGCCATCATCACCGATTGCGCTGTGTGGCGAGATCCACAGTTCCAGAGGAGCAGCAAGGTGCGGCAACTCCGGTATGCGCTGCAGACATGGGCGACGGAGATGAAGCGTGAGTTTGGGGGATTTTCTACGGTTTTCTTATGTGTTCTTTGTTGATCAGGTGTCCAATGCTACGACATTAATGTGTCGCGGGCAATCCAGTCCTGCGCCCGGCTGGAGCAGAAGCTCAACCTTTGCAACAGCATGGATGCTTATCAATGCAATCGTAAGGTCAAACTGGTAACGAATTTCTTGCCTGTTTGAGCGTTTCTTCCATGACTTGTGGAACTCTTCTCTTCTATTTTTTATCTTTCTCCTCTTTGTTTCAAACAGAAGAACAAGTCTCTAGCCTTTACACTGCTGCCGAGGCGATACTAGCTGCTGAAGAGATGCGCAATGCTATGGTAGTTTCTTGAGCTTCTTTTTTCTAAGGCTTTAAGTCCTTGAAGCATTCCTTGATCGCAGGCAGAGAGGATCAACGTAGCTCTTGATGCTTCCATTCAGCAGTTTGGCTCTCGCGGAGTTGTTCCCAGAGTAAGTTGTAAGTGCTTAGATCAAAGAGTCGAGGCGCGTCTAACTTGTGCATTTCGTTTCCAGATGTTTCCACCAGAAACGATGCAACATCTCTTGACTGCGAGGAAAGGTGAGATACCGCTCAAGCCGCACGCAGAAGGGTGGCACCCTCGCTGGCCGGGAGACATTGGTGATCCATTTGAGCCTTACATGGTGAGGATTAAGTACATCCTATTTTGAGAGCTGACTTGCGAGGAGTCTGCAGCAACTTCTCGAGCAATTCCTTCACAGCGCATTGACATTTCACGCAAGGTAAGGAAAAACTTTCGATCTCGGATGATAATTCTCAGAAGTAAGCTTAGTTTAGTGCGTAAACAGGGCGATGGAGCAGCTAACAACAGCGTTTGGAGCTGTAAGAGCAGCCAGCAAGAATGCAAGAGATGCTGCTTACATCAGGACACAAGCGGCGGCGGTGGGAATTTCGGTGAAGGAGTACCAAAGGCTATTGGACATGTTCACGAAGATCGACTCTGAAAACACAGGGTAATCTTCTTTACTTTTGGACAGCGCCTCAAATTTCGAAGTAACTTGCAGTAAAATCACCAAGGGCGAGCTCATGGTGGCGATGAAACGCGACAAAGATGTCTGTATGCTCTCTAAAAATCTCCTCTCCAACGGTGCTAAAAACTTGAATCTCTCCTGTGCTGCAGATCGCTGCCTTCATGCAGCTGTCCAGAGCACGAAACAAGGATGGCCGGCGAGAGTCCTTCGAGAGTGTCTTCAACCGGATTGACAACACAGGTGAGTGAAGAACAAGAAAAGAACCATTTTCTTAAATCTAAACAAGTGTTTTGGTGCCTGTCTGATAGGAATCGGTGCTATAAGCTGGGAACAATTCCTTTACTTCTTCTCCACAGGAAGATCTTTGATAGGAGAAAATATGTGTCCGTCTCTTTGCCCAACGATGGCTCCATCGAGTCCTGGAAGACAACCATACTGCTGCTCGTGAAGCAAAACAATCCAGTTCTATTGATTGCTTTCAAGGACAAGAAATCTTCTACGTAAGATCGTAAAGAGTAAGTCTTAAGACTCGGGAAGAACGCTCTCTTATTCAAGCGAGCACCTAGACAAGAAATCTAAGCTCTTAAGCTCTACGAGAGAGATGGTACCAAGAGAAAGAAACCACTTAGCTTGATTCAAATGGAAGGGAACTGGCTGCTTTGTGGGTATGGAGAGTAGCTTCCAAACTGGTGAGCTCCATACGACTGGCCCATGGTGACACCCCCCGGTTGATGGCTTTGCCAGTCCTGCTTCCTCGTCTCGGAGGCGGCGAAGTAGTAGAGAACTCCCAGAGCTCCAGTCGCGAGCGAGAGCACCGCGGCACCGGCAAACACCCCACGCTTGACGACGAAGCACTGGCCAGTGAACCAGTGATCGTCCTGGTGGCGCTGATTCAAGCTTGCTCCCACGACGAGCAGGATGAAAGCGAAGAAGAAAGTGATCCTGGAAGATCGAGCAAACGTTATAAGCTAGAGACCCAAGATCGAGCAAAGTTATAAGCTAGGGAACCAAGGAGAGAACCAAGCTTGACTTACCAGGAGGCGATCAAGCTCAAAGTTGCGAGCCGGATCATGGAAACGAACGAGGAGCTCGATCTCCTCTCGCAGCAAATGCAGCCGCCAAAGACGTTAACGAGGACTTGGGCGGCGAGGAGGAAGAGCGCCGCGCTGATTCCAAGACCCAACGCCGAGCTCTTGGGATATGTACACGCTCCATTGACGCGACGGACCTCATCGGGCTTCGCTTGGCAAATAAGTCTTCGTTAGTAGAGAGTATCAAGAAAAGGAAGAAAGAACAAGAAAAGAGATTTCCAAGCGTGAGAAGGAATGCATCGCCTAGCACTGGAATCCAATCGAGAAAAGCCCAGCTTCTAGGAAATCCAGCCAAGAATCGAGAGGAAGAGCGAGAATAGGGCAAGAACGGGAAGAAATCGAATCACACATACCCTGACGCGCTCGCCCTCGGCCGAGAAGCCAAGAATCGCCGAGAAGACACTGAGCGCCACCACCAGTGAGCACACGATCTTGCCCTTGCTGTCCAGCCGCGAGACCCAGTTCTTCACCGCCATCGCGCGCTCCTCCACTGGTGAGAGCCCACACGGAAGAAAATCAAACGTATGTCCGGGCCTAGAACATCCTGGCCGTTGGCAAGAGCGGCATCTTAAGTGGGACCGTCAACTGCGAATATTCGATGATACCTCTTTTTTTTTTCCACTTTTTAAAGCGTGGCATTCATTAAAGCGACGAGTTTGAATTCCGGGCGGGAAACGGGCGGCAAACGTCCGACTGGAGGCCTGTTTTTTTAAAGTAATCAAGCTCCTCGGATTAAGTTAATGAGTCATGGTGCTATGCGCGCGAGCAGTGCATCGAGAACGTTTTTTTTCGAGAATTTCATCAAAAAATGGAGGAACTTTTTACGAGAGCAAGATTACACAGACCTGGAGCATCTTTGTGGCATTACTGGGAGCCGAGTTGAAAGAAGAGAAGAAGTTTTGGCTGGCAAATTGGACGACAAAAATTTGGACAAGCTTTTGAGGCCAAGAATTCTCCATCTTCATGAGCGGAAAGAGCTGCACAAGCTGCGAGAGCGGCGACGAATGTCCGCGAGATTTTCTGGAATGCTGCCACACTCGAAGAGATCCAAAGCGAGGATGATGAGCGGATTTCACGAGACAATGTCAAACACTCATCCTGTCAAACACTGCCAAAGCATGTTTGACGGAGTCACTCGAAGCTGTTATGTGGATTTCCAAGGATATTTCTCCACAGATTTGAGTTTCATTCGATGCTCTTTGCTGCCAAACTGGAACAAGCCATTAGAGCAGCGACCAAAGGCCGAGCAATTTAACAAACACCATGACCGTTTTGCTCCAGTCTTCGAAAGACTTACAACAAGTTCACCTCCATCTTCCGCGTACCCCTGTACGTAGCAGTCATGCCAATGAAACATCAGGATGCCTCAAACCGCTAAAAACTTCACTTTGCAATGAGAGCATTGGCCATGAAATGTTGCCGAGCTTCCAGATGAATCATGGTTCCTTTCTGCGCCTTCACCGTTTTGTCATCGAGTTCACAGCTTTGTTCTCTTGCTAATCCTGCCACCATTGGTTTTTTTTGTTTGCTGTTGTGGTTCGTTTGTCATAACATCTATCATCGCCAAAGATCCAAACAAGATAACAGGGATGGGCATATGCAGACGCTACCGCGTTTCACGAGAGACTATCATTTTTAGAGATCTTTCCAAGACAAATCGATACAAGGTTTTGCCACGCCTGCATAAATTTGCATTAGCAAGTTTTATGAGACGCAATGCTATGCCACGGCATCAACAATTCCTGGATTCAGTTTAGATTCCCGCCCTGGGCAAATTTAGCACTGGTGTGGAGAGTTTCCAAGAGATGATCAGCCAACTCCTTTGCCAGTCTCCGATGATCAGCCCCTGTTGAGTGAGCAGCACGAGTTCCTGGCGGGGACAGTCGCCAACTTTTGCTCACACGCGCAAAGTTTTTAAAAATTGTTTCCGCGCAAATTGTGTTGAACGAATTGTGTTAAACATCCACGACTTGTCTGGGGTTCGTGGATGAGTAAATGTTTGTTGCTCGCCCGATTGCGTTTTTGAGAGTTCTAAACACTACAACTACAAGCTTCGGCTTCATGGCTTTGACCCTGACATTTGTGAGTGAACATAGCTGCCATGGTGCTTTGCCCATAGAACTTCTTAAAACATGAAAAATTGAAGAGTTTTCTCAGACTCGGGAGCATCTTTGTGACTGGAAGAACTTTAACCTTGAAAGCTATAGAGCACATTTGATGAAACTCGTAACTGTTGAGTGGATTCCAGGATTTGAACGTTTCTTTTGCTGCCAAACTGAAACAAGCAATCAGTGAAGCCCACTTTGAAAGATTTACAAAGCAAGTTCACCGCCACCTCAGTACCCCTGTAGCAGCAATGCCCATGAAACAACTAAAGACTTATCAGTCAGAGCATTAGCCACGAAAAGCTCCAGATCATACCCACAGTTTCGAGCTTGAGGATGGATCCTGGTTCCTTTCGCATCGAGTTCACAGCTTTTTTTCTCGTGCTGATAGTCCAGCACAGGCCACAGCAGCTACGTCCTAGCATCCGCAAGTCGGGCTCGAGTGCCAGCTCGTCCTTCCCGTTCCCTACATACCCAAGCATTAGAGCGTTCAATGACACAACACCGTGACGCTGCATGCTTGCGAATACTTTCCTCGAATCGCTGCCACACTTCGTATAAGCATCTAGCAGAGTGTTGTGCTTTCCAGTTAGTTTTCTCCAAAAAATGATGTCGACTGCCAAGACCAGGCTTTCACAAGCCATGAGAACAGTCACGACAGTCCGAGTATCACGAAACAGTGCCAGCGAAAAGAGCTCCAAAGCGGTGGCAAACTCGTCGTTCTCTACATAACGTCACAGTTTCACCTGTCGAGCCCGAGAGTGAACGGCCATGGAACTCTTTGTGGCTGCAGCCAAGAGCGTGAAGCTAAAGGTCCTGGAAGAAACCATGAGCCCAGCAGGCAAATCCAAGAAAAAGAGCCGATTTTATATTCAGGTC
Organism: Selaginella moellendorffii; assembly: GCF_000143415.4. Taxonomy (NCBI): domain Eukaryota; kingdom Viridiplantae; phylum Streptophyta; class Lycopodiopsida; order Selaginellales; family Selaginellaceae; genus Selaginella; species Selaginella moellendorffii. The sequence continues at coordinate 394,751 of NW_003314303.1, read as the reverse complement.
GAATTCTCAAGTATCTCAATTTCTCCAGGAATCCTAGAACTAACTTCAAAGTTCCAAGAAGTACCTGGCAAGGAGTGACAAACCTCAGGACAGTAAGCTTTCATGACAGGCTGTGGCCTCCAACTTCTCTGCTACAAATCCTGCTTTTGCAAGCTTGTCTTTGCATTTGATTACTTTAATCCGCACGCAAGGAGCTTCCGTCCCACAGACTCGCCAAATCCAGTAACTCCGCTCATCATTTCTCGTAGCTATGCCAAGGAAACCAGCTGAAACACATCAAGAACCATGTTACCAACGAACAGCAAACAAGAACAATACCAAGATTCACTTACCACGAGTAAAGACTGCACCTCCATCGAGTTCCGCACCGCTCCCGATGCCGAAGTGCGCACATTTCTCGCGGTAAAAATCTGGAATCTTCAAGCCGCTGGGAAGCTTGACCCAAAGCATTTGTCCCCAGCGGACTATCAGCTTTCCAGACTCGTCGCATCCCATCACCAAATGCTCTCCAGGCTCGTCCTCGTAACGATCCGTATCCACGCTTCCCATGCTTGGCGAAATGTGGTCCTCGGTTACCACCATTCGAGCTCCGGCGGCATTGTCTCCACACATATCATAGTCCGAGAGAACGTAGCCAGTGGTCGTCTTGTTGTCTATGGCTTTCGGGAAGCGAAGATCAAGCCGCTGGAAGACTTCGAGGCCGTCTCTAGCCACCACGACGCACGCATGATCGGGCAAGTGTACTGCACGGTGGCCAAACTGGTCGATCCCGACGATTGCCGCATCCTCCCGCGCTTTGGAAATTATGTCCCAGCCAGTGTACCAGCCATTCACAACTCGCAGCACAGGTTCTTCCTGAGAAGAAAAAGAAGAAAGCTTGATGATCTAAGAGGAAAGAAAGCAAGAACAGGAGCGAAAGGTGATACCTTTGGAAAGACCACAGTAGGCTCTGGCGGCAGCCGGAGCAGCTGCTGGAGTTGCTTGTTGAGCCGCTGCTGCTGCTCGTTGAGTTGCTGCTGTTGCTCGAGAAGGTGTTGAACCTCAGTGCGTTGCTGCAGAAACAAACAAACCAGCATTAAACTCTCGCCCTGTCACAGCGTATCAGCAACGCAAATCGGTGGAGAATTTACTCTTCCAGAGATCGATCCTGCTTACCTTGACAAGAAGCTGCTGGTACTCGCGGCACTTTCGCTCATCCGCATCCGCAGCGGGATGCTGCTGCAAAAAATCCAAATTTGGCAACTTACACCCCACGGATGGAGCTGCTCACCTCGAGGTGGTGGAAGACATCGCTTAGAATGTTGCCCTCCATTCACGCAAACCCAAACCCTAGAGCGACCGCCGTGAAATATCACTCCTTAGTTCTGGGAGACGGAACCGAATCTCGACCAGCCGAGTTCCTGCCTGATGCTGCCCGCGTGCATTTCCAGCTTGGCTACAGCTCTTTTACAGGATCATGTTGCTAGCGCAAGTAACTGGTGTGTCATAAACTCGCAAGCTCTTGCCAACGCGGAGAGAACACATCAAAGCATAGCGAATCTCTAGCCACACATCCATCTTGTCATCTCAAGAAATTTTCCCGGCGTCATAGTCTCCACTGCACAATCTAGATGGTTAGATCGTCCTAGCGGATCAATCAGGCACCTTGTCTTGTCTGCTAAACCAGCGTGACTGCGGCTTCTGTGGGAGAAAGATTTCGAAGTAAAAAAGCTGGCATACGCGGAACTGTTCGTCTCTCGACTGCTCGAATGGTTCAACAGCTCGACTTCCAAACAGACAATCCCGCCTTCTCGAATCTCGACGTTCTACCCTGGCTCAAGCTCACCATAGCATCTAGCTCGACCTGAAACATCCTCGCTCGTCGCGAAAACATCTCGCAAATGGAGCACCGCGCGCTGATGGAATGAACGCTGCTGCCGCGCTTAGATGGACCTCTAATGAGCTTATATTGTAAAGAAACAAAACAGAGCCTAGCCTAGCCTAGTATTTCCATGAGAAGAGAAGATGAGACAAAAACATCCTCATGGTTAACCCCGATGTTCATGCCAATCAAAGCTCCACTGTCGGCTACGAAGAGTCCACCACCACTTTCACCCTTGACAGATCCAGAGTCGCCCATTAAGAAGCCATTTGTTCGAATGGAGGACGCTTCCTCCGAATCTTCACTCACAACGCCGTGTCTCACTGCAACAAGTCCATGCCGGCAGCCAAGGCTCCATGCCTTGCTGCGGTATTTCCAACCCTGGATACTATTGGAACTCACCATACATCCGTCTCAAGAGGATGAGATCCGAGTTCCGAAACAATGCTTCCACTTCGAGAATGACTGGCACCTCCTGCACGGTTTGCTTGAATGGGTGTCTGAAGGTAAAGACATGTCCAACTTGCCAAACGCTGTGCCCTTCGTGCGCAAACGTAATGGCATGCTTTGAATCAACGACAGTGGCCAGATCATCCATTACACCTACAAGCAAATATTTCTTACATCGCTTGACAAACCTGTTGAAACAGTGAACTTGTATTCATTAAAAACACATGGAAAATGAAGTAAGAAAATCACCTGTTCTCCCCCATTTGACAACGAGAAGAAACCAGCTAGGTAGAACACGCTGACTTCTGAAACTTTTCTCTCTTACGTCTCGGTTTCTTATGCGAGACAGCGGTTTTATGAACGGGGAGATTTCTCTATCCTTACAAATAACAAAAGAATCATGCAAGAAATCTCAAGAAGCAGAAGGAAAACAGAAATCCTCGTTTCCGTTATTCTCTTTGACCGTAGCCGATTGTTTCACAGCTCAGATAAGGTACACTAGCCTAGGAACATATAAAACTCGAGAAGCAAACATATAGCTCTGAAAACCTGGAAAGAGAAAGAAGTCACAATCCATGTAATGTAAAGATACCCTTGACGAGGATCATTGTGCTATCAACGTATTTGAATCGTAAGTTCCCTGACGGCAACAGCACCGGCCTACTATCATACGTTTTGCAGAACCCCAATCACGTCAGATTATCCGAGTTCATATAGATTGGAACGAACTCCAATGGCGAAGGCACGAGTTCTCATTGTATTGTAAGTTCGTTGTTTAAAAATTAATCCAGAGATTTGATGTAATTAAGATCCTCCGATTCAGGTACTGCCCGGTTCTGTGCATCAAGAACTACTTAAAAACAGAAAAAAATGGAGAACAAGAATACAGACCTGGAGCATCTTTATGACATTGGCGGGAGCCTGTGAGTGGAAAGAAAAGAATAATTTTAATAAGGGAAAAAAGTCTACCTTGAGAGATTTAATTATCCCAGTGATTTGGATTCCACCGCGCTTGTGTTCCATGGCACTGGCATTTGGATTTTGTTCACAGTCTCACGCAAGAAGGACGTAAAAATTCGGAAAATGCAGCGAGATTCATACTCGTCACAAATGCTTCTTTCCAGAGGTAGCGTTCGTCCCAAGGTGTGGGATGTTCTTCTCCGAACAAATTATAGAGTTGAGAGAACAAAAAAAAACATGAGTTTGGGTGAGTTTGAGAAAACTTTGAATTATTTCTCGATCACAGCTTTTTGGACGACGCATATCTATTCTTCACCAACACTAGAAACTATAGCACAATTCTTAGAAGAGAACAGATCAACCCAGAGAAAAAGAACTCGATGACTTACGTGCCCAAGACAACAAAGACGTTCGTCACGAGTCCCTCGAGCAAATGCCGGCCATCGTCAGCTCCGCAGTGTTCTTGGGCATGCATTGCTCCAACACTTGCCTTGTCCTGCGAGAGAAAATATGAGTTGTAGCTAGAGGAGTTTCATCAATGACCCATGACAGAAACTTGTGCGAAACCGGAACGACGGGTGATACATCCAGTTGCGAGAAAAAAGAATTCTCTAAGTTCTTTTTCTTTGTAGGAATTCACTCGCGTCCCTCTTCCTTGTGACAGGCAAGAACAATCAGCTCCTCTTCATTGGATCGTCTCGCCAGCGCTTCCTCCAATCCAGCATACAGCGATGGATTCACTAGTTTCGTAAGAGCTAAGGTTAGTGTTCTTCCGCATGAGATGCAACGATTGCGCGAGCCGCGTGAGATGCCTGTCTCACAACAGCAAGCACGAACCTCCATCCACTGTCCTGGTCGTCGTGTATGCGCCTGCAAACGAGAAAGAGAAAATTTCCTGATAAGATTAATCAATGATCGATCGAGCTATTAAATGGTGCTTTGCCCGCGCGAGCACTCATCTTTAGAAAATGGAAGAACTCTCAAGAACAAGAACCAGACTTGGAGCATATCCAGGAGCCTGTGAGTTGAAAGAACAAAAGAACGGAAGTTCAGGCTGGTAAAACTCTACCTTGAAGCTAACGAGCGAGTGGATTTCTAAGGATTTCTCCAGGTTGTACCGACGTTTCTTCCATCTCCCAAGCTGGAAGAAGCAATTAGAGCAGCGAGCAAAAGCCCGAGAATTTAACACACATCCTGACGTCTTTGCAAGACTTCTGTTGTTTGATTGATTTCAAGAATTTGATAAGAACTGAGAAAGATTTTCCAGAAAGCTCTTTGGGATGTTTGCAATCTCTTTTGACTCATCTCCCTGGAGTCTTTTGTCATAGCATCTACCATCGCCAAAGATCTAAACAAGATAACAGGGATGGGCATATGCAAGCACTACCGCATTTCACGAAACACTATCTTTCTTTGAGATTTTTCCAAAAAAAATCAGTACAATTGTTTTTCCAAGCATTGCGTACATTTGCATTAGCAAGGTTTATGCAATGCTGCGACATGGCATTTCCAGAAACAATTCCTGGTATCGATTTAGATGCCCCGGCGCTGGCGTGGAGAGTTTCCAAGAGATGATCTGCCTTGCCAGTCTCCACAAGATTTTGGCAGGAGCAGTCGCCATTCCGATGATAACTTTTGGCTACACGCTCAAAGGTTTTGAAAGTGATTGAGCGACGGTGGTCTTATCGTTGAATAAGCCTTGCGAAGGAACAAAAAGAGAAACTCGCCTCTGGGTTGAAATATTTTACAACCGTCAACAAATGCGCGGTTGCATTGTGTGCCATGAATTCCCTCCCCTTCTCACGCAGTAGTCGATATTGTTGTGTACAATCTCGCATGGTCACTCCGAAAGAATCTAGCCGCTGACGCGCTGGAGCAATGGAAGGAGGAAGCACTCCCTTCTAGAAGGTGCTCAAGCCCAAGCCCTAGCCCTTTGCTCTAGCACTCTTTTTTACCAGTAGTGTTCTCTTCTTTAGCACTCATTCTATGCTCTTAGAACTGAATGCATGGTGCCTGCTCTGTCTTCTCTTGTACAGATGATCAGTTTCGTGTGTAATGCCCATGGCTGCCCATGCAGTGCATCGCCAATATGTTGATGGGTTGCCACAACTTCAGCAAAGTTGCCTAATCATTGTCGTCTTGTTGCGATGAATGCTATAACGCTCCAACGGTGGAATGTCAGCTCCTCTCCTATGATGACATTGCCGCGCCTCTGTCCGCCACCGTCCCTTCTGTGATCTTCATAGCCACTGAATATGACTTCAGCAAAGCATACCAGGCATCGGGCTTGTGGGCAAATATCTATCGAGGTGGCACAAGCCGCATAAACCAGTACACCGCCGCACAAAAGGGACAGCAACCACCCTGATACTTGTGACAATTTTGAACTATTGACACGTTGCTTTGCCCGCGCGAGTACGCATCTAGAACATCTTAAAACATAAACAAATGGAAGAACACAGACTTGTGCAACTGTTAAGTGGATTTCCAAGGATTTCTCCACGTTTCTTCCCTGCTCTTTGCTGCCAACTGGAACATGCAATCAGAGTACCAACTAAAGCCCGAGAACAATACACTTGAAAGACTTACAAAGCATGTTCATCTATGCGTACCCTTGTAACAGGAATGCCCATGAAACAACTAAAAACTTGTCAGTCAGAGCATTGGCCACGAGGAAGCATCTGGTTTCATGTTCCTCAAACGTCCATCAGGCTTCCACTATGAAATTATCAGAACAACAATTGCAGCCCGCATCTGTGAACGGCCATGGATAACTCTTTGTGCCTGCAGCCAAGAGCATGAAGCTAAAGGTCCTGGAAGAAAAGAAAACCGATTTAGTCTCTCTTCAATTTCTCCAGGACTAACTTCAAAATTCCAAGAAGTCCCTGCCAAAGAGTGACAAACCTCAGGAACGACAGCTCCAAACAAATCCTGCTTTTGAAAGCTCGTCTTTGCATTTGATTACCTCCGTTCCACAGACTCGCCAAATCCAGTAACCATTTCTCGTAACTATGCCAACCTCTCGGTTTCTTTCAGCCTTGAGGCTACACTATTTCTGAGACTGGATCAAGAGCGGCAGCACTATGCTGGTTCTGGATCAAGTTTGCTATGCAAGGTTTTGACCCCAATTCTTCATTGGCTCTTTAGCATCTCCCACTGGCATTTTACTTTCTGTTTCTATGCTATCTGTAGCAAACATGGCTCATCCTAGATCCTCACTAGCCTCTGCACTAGCAGTGCAACTGGCCCAAAATTGTAGAGCCTTGTTCTACAATTTCAGGATGATGCACCTGCAGGTGAAAAGGCTTAAGGCTCTACAATTCTGGACTATGGTATTAATTGGTGAAGAGGTTTGCTTTTTATTTTGTGTATGGCTTGGGTTTAAACTCAAGTTTCATATTATTTTAATTGGTGGGATACCTACCTTTTTCTTGTTAGCTTACTAGTATGAAATTGTATTAGGCACTGTTTGGCATTATTTTACATGCAAGAGTTAAATATAAGAAGTTAGTGTTTGAAGGGGATTTTGAGTGCATATTATAGTGTGATAGGCTTGGAGTTTAACTCAACATTCATGTATTTAGTATTAAAAAACTAATTTGTATTGAACTTTTGTTAAATGTTTTTAACTCTAGTTGCATACATATAAACTTTCTTAATAAATCCAAAGCCACTTGTGTATGACTAGTTAGATTGCACCATTTACTGATGAGATGGTGAAATGGAACCATTTAGATGAGCAAATTGAAAAAAGGAAATTCATATTAAAAATGCTGTAAAAAAGGCTTAAAGCTGAGTTAAAAGAGGAAGAGCTTGAGCTTAATTACATATGGCTCAAAACATTAAGGTTGAAAATTTGCAAAAAAAATTCATAAATTAAGGAAGAAAGAAGTGAAGTAGCTAAATTTAAGCAACTGGACTTTTCTTTAAATTTATGAAATTTTACAATTTCATAAGTGTTTACGATATGAAAAACTATTTTATAGTGGCATATATGAAAAACTATTTTATAGTGGCAAACATAAATGATCGTACAAATTTTAAGTGCACACAATCCATTTTAAATCCACAGTCCATTTTAAGTCCACATAGATGATCGTACATTTGTTTAGAAACACATGAGTGATGTAGATGCTTGACGTTATTTCCTAGATAAGCTAAAGATATAACAGCAAGTTGCTTTTAGTCATTCAGCAGTCATATCTCGGATAAGAATAAAAGGGGGCACCTCAAACACTGCACCAGGCCAGCCACCGAGTCCTCATCCTCATCCTCCTCCTGCACTGCAGCCCACCACAGCAAATCCATCCCAGCCACCTTTCCACTGAAGTATCAATTGCATTGCCGAACATTGAGTTCATATATTCGAACTCCAGGTCCTTGATAGGGCTGGGTCCCTAGCTACCATTGTTGTCTGACGCAGATGTAGCAATCACGAAGTTGAGAAGATAGAACCTCTCTAAACCAATACCTTGCTCACGGTAAACAGCATTCCTGGGGCTGATGTCCTTGTGGATTATCCCCTGCTTGTGCAGCTCCTGCACGTCTCCAGCAGCTGGCTCCCATCTCCGCAGCATCCCGGACCAGAAGTGTCTTGCCTTGGAGCAATTCGCCAACATACTCATGAGCACGATTGGGTTGGCTAAACGAGCCCGACCACAGGATCTTGGGGATCCTGACATTGGCAGCCAGAGCCTACCTGGCTGAAGAGCTCAGTTGGAAGACCTGCTTGGCCGACTGCATGGAGCCTCACTTTAGCACCGCCTGCTGTTTGCTGTCATCCAGCCCATGGAAGAGGAAGTCCACGTACGTGTGGACGAGCTCCAGCTCCCATATCTCGCCTGAATCAGACCACACGACATACTTTTCATCCTCTTCTGAGTGGGAAGGCTTTGGATTTTGGAGCGCATGCTTTGAAGGTGAAACCGCTCGGAGGAGCATCTGCAAAATTGCCATGAGATCACAAGTAAGAAGATGATTGATCACATTTATTTCCTCGGGAGACAAAACAATTGCGAAAACGAATAATAGCATAAACCCTAATTGTCATTAGTTTAAAAGAGATCTTAGCTTATCTTTTATATTCATATAAAAACAAGCAACAGGACACATGGATGCTTCGACGAACACTCCCTCCGGAGCCTTCGATTCATCATTTCGACGTACTTAAAGCTCCACCAATCTCTTTTTTCTACCCGGGCAACATCATGGATGCGCTGCTGCTCTTGGGGACTTGGATTTGCCCGTCACTGGCCGCCCTGCTGCTCCTCTTCCAGATCTTCCACTCCACCAGCGCGAGGAGCAAGAAGAACTTCCCACCAGGTCCTTTTTCATGGCCCCTCGTTGGCTCTCTCTTCTCGCTCGGCCCCTATCGGCATCGCTCGCTGGCCGAGATGGCTCGAAAGTATGGCCCTGTTATGTTTCTCCGGTTGGGAGTCCGGCCTCACATCATCATCAGCAGCCCGGAGATGGCGAGGCAAGTCCTCAAGGAGCACGACGTCGAGTTTGCGAGCAGGCCCCTGTTCTCCACCATCGGTCGCCTCCTTAGCTACAACTTCCAGGACCTTATCTTTGCACCGCACGGCGAGCGATGGAAGATGCTGCGGCGAGTGTGCGGCACAGAGCTCTTCACGGCCTCCAAGGTGAGCCACTTTGCCAGCACTCGCAAGAGGGAGCTGGGAGCGTTTGGAGAGATCGTCGAGGCGTCTGCAAAAGACGGGCACGAGTTTGATCTCAGCTCCATGCTGCACGAGTTCTTCACCAACCTCATGACGTGCGTGTTGTTCGGGAGGAAGTTCTACGGCACCGACACGCCGCTCACTCCCGAGGCCGAAGCCTACAAGGCGTCGTGGGCGATCCAAGCGAAAGAATCCAGGAGGCTGATTGCCGGTGATTACATCCCTGCGATGCGATGGCTGGACACGCTCAGAGGGACGCAAAAACGACTCGAGAATGAAGTCCTACCAGCAAGATCTCGCTTTCTGGAAGCAGTCATCGAGGAGCACGCGAAAGACTTCGATCCAGAAAATCCCCGGGACTTCGTCGACGTGATGCTGACTCTGGGAGGAGAAAACAAGCTGAGCAACGACCAGATCATCGCACTGCTCCAGGTAAGCAAAAGAAGACTAACGCTCTTCGTTCTTTCTCACGTAAGCTTGGGACGCAGGATCTGCTGCTGGCCGGCACTGGAACGTCCAAGGGGACGATCGAATGGGCCATCTCGGAGCTGATAGTAAACCCCAAAGTCCAGGAGAAAGCTCACGAGGAGCTGGACAGAGTCGTGGGAAGAGATCGTCCCTTGGAGGAGTCGCATCTAAAAGACCTGCCTTACATCCAAGCCATCGTCAAGGAAGTCTTCCGGAAGCATCCAATCGCGCCGCTGGGCCTCCCCCACTACAACGATCGCGAGGTAACTCTCGCCGGCTACACGATCCCCGCCCACACCACAGTCCTCGTGAACATCTGGGCAATCCATCACGACCCAAGCATCTGGAGCGACCCCGAGCTCTTTCTCCCCGAGCGATTCCTGGGCAGCGACCACAGCGTGCTGGGAAACGACTTCGATCTCCTGCCCTTCTCGTCCGGGCGACGCCGCTGCGTCGGGATCCCGCTGGCCATGCCCCATGTCACGCTCACCCTCGCCTACCTCTTGCATCGCTGGAGCTGGCGATCGCCGCTTGGGAAGCCGATCGAGATGGCGGAGCTCGCGGGCGCGGGCGCCGCCGTGGTCGCGTCGCCCCGCTTTGTCTGTGCCTCCCATCGCTAGAGCCCTAAATTCAAATTTAAGGCTGCAAAGAAAAAAAAAATTGCTGCGCGTTGCATTGTAGTAACACTTGGTTTGCTTTTGTTTTTAAATATTTTTTATTATGACATATAATTTGTTATGATCTGTCCAATATGTAGGTGCTATTCTTTCTTTTGTATATATTATATTGTGAGTGCATGGAATATGGAAAGGGAATACAAAAATGTGCATATCAATTAACCCAAAAACCCTAGCTTATATACAGGAGCGAGTGGTCCGGATTGAAACCAATCTGACGGCTACCAAAATCCACTATGCTAATATTAGTATACGGCATCGTAGCCGTACACTTGGCCCTCACATCATCCCCTCCTCTCGGAATAATGGAAGGCCGTCAGGGTTCTCTTGTAGATGGGCCGGGATCTGGAGGAACGTCAGGAGGAGGCATCGGTGGATCTGTATACGGTATTAACTGCTCCTGATCCCTCTGTATGAAGCGTTTTAACCGCTGCACATGCACAATCTCCGGAGGATCAGCCTGCTGAACGTCATGCCGAACCTCATAAACTTGTGGTCCAACTTGCCGTAACACCCGATACGGTCCTTTCCACTGCGCAAGGAGCCCCTTAGATAAACCACGTACCGTAAGATGGGGAAAACGGACTAACACCAAATCATCCACTTTGTACTCCGCTGGTGGACGATGATGGGAATTGTAGTGCCGTTGTTGTCCCACTTGTACGCGGCCTAAGTGTTCAGCAGACTCTGCTCGGACAAGTGGAAGAATGCTTGTCAAATATTGATCCCATGACCTAGCATCAGGAGCTCGTGGCAATCGCGAAGGTAAACCTAGCTCTGTTGGTAATATTGGATCATGACCATATAGAAGTTTATATGGTGAAGCACCAACAGAACTCTGCACCCCTGTGACATAAGCATACCGAAGAGACGGCAAATAACCATCCCAATCCGAATGTTGAAAGTTCACATACTTCGCAATCATCCCTTTGAATGTCCGAACAAGCCGTTCCACCAGACTGTCTGATTGTGGATGATAAGCACTCGTAAAAGTGTGGTGTATCCCCAACCGAGATGTCAAAACATGAAATACCTCAGCCATAAATGCAGGACCATTATCCGAAAGAATCCATTCTGGACAAGAATGCTGGAACACCACTCGATTGAGGAGGAAGTATCCAACAGCAGTTGCAGAGGCACTAGCAAGAGCACCAACTTCCACCCAACGAGTCAAGTAGTCAGAAGCAATAATAACATACTCATTGCCAGCAGTCGATCGCGGAAAAGGTCCCATAAGATCAAACGCCACCAACTCAAACGGACGAGAAACTGCAATTGACTCCAACCGTCCTTCCGCAGCACAAGGGGGAGTATTACGAGCTTGGCACCAAACGCAGCTACGCACATACCGGATAATATCACGTCGCATCTCTGGCCAATAGAAAGATCTGCGCAACTTCTCGGTGACACGACGGTGTCCCATATGCCCACCTAGAATAGGAGAATCATGGTAGGCATGGAGAAACCGCGGAATAAACACCGAAGGCACCACCAGCCGTAAATGAGCATCAGGATCCGTTCCCACAAAATAAAGAAGGCCATCTTCAAGGCGATATTGAGAATGTAAATGCCGAAAAGGCAAGTCATCAGCAAGTGATGCAGGATTCTCAAACCCATCTCGAAGCCTTCGAATCCACGGCTCAATCTTTTGAGCCTCGCGAACCTCATCCAGAGAAGGTAGATCTTGCTCTACGCCCTGTGGACACTGAACGTCAAGGACAGCAACCGCCGACGGCACAGAATCCTCATCTAAAAAATCCACAGATGCTGGAACAACAGGTTCGTCAGAAACATGAGAAGTGAGTGGAGAAGGAAGAGGAGCTCGAGAAAGGGCATCAGCATCAGCCATAGAACTCCCTGGGCGATGAACAACATCGAAATTATATATCTGAAGCTTCAAAGCCCATCGAGCCGTACGACCAACCAGGTTCTTCCGCTTCAATAATGAAGTAACAGCAGCATGGTCACCTTCAAGTAACGTCCGAGAACCATGTAGATAGGCATGAAGTTTCTCGAAACCCCAGACTGCTGCTAAACACTCCTTCTCCATCGTGGAGTAGTTCATCTCTGCTGGTTGTAATGTACGGCTTATGTATGCAATGGGATGGCGCTGACCAGGCACACTCGAGCTCTCTTGCATCAACACATCTCCAAGACCAATGTCAGAAGCATCCACGCGCAAAATAAAAGGTCGAGTGTAGTCAGGATATGCCAAAACCGGAGGAGTCGTCAATAGCTCTTTGAGATTCACGAACGCCCGCTCACAATCGGGAGACCAGATGAAAGATGACGTTGATGACTTCAGCAACGCTCGCAATGGTAAAGTGCGATCGGAAAGATGATCCACAAAACGACCGAGATACTGCACCTTACCCAAAAAGCGCTACACATCATTCACACACTTCGGAGTAGGGAACTTTAGAACAGCCACAAGTTTGTTAGGATCAACTTGCAAACCCTCACGAGAAATACGGTACCCAAGATAAATTGTGTCCTTGGACCCAAACACGCACTTCGACCGCTTCAGCTTTAAACCAACGTCGCATAGCCGATCCAACACTTTACAAACATCACGAACATGCTCCTCCCACGTCCCCTCCAAGTGGATCAAGACATCATCAATGAAGTCAGCCGTCACCTCCGGCATATCGCAAAGAACCTCGTCCATCATTCGCTGAAAAGTTGCTGGAGAATTGTTCAAACCAAAGGGCATCACCAAAAACTCGTACAAACCAAATGGTGTACGAAAAGCAGTCTTAGGAATATCGTCTTCAGCCATCGGTACTTGCCAATACCCAGAAGCAAGATCTAGCTTGGTGAACCAACGACTTCGCCCCAGACGATCCAAGAGATCAACAGTGTGAGGAAGAGGGTACACGTCCGGGATCGTCACTTCATTTAACGGACGATAGTCGATGCAGAAACGAATACTCCCATCAGGCTTCGTCACAAGATGAGGTTCACATGCCCAAGGACTCCGCGACTTCCGAATAACACCCTTCTCCAACATCTCCTTGACGTTTGCACGTAAAATCTTGATCTCCTTGGGTGACCGATGACGAACAGGAACCTTGATTGGACGAGCATCCCCGGTTGGAATGGGATGACATGTGGCAATCTTGGCCCCAGACGATAGGTCAAATTCAAAGAGATCAGAATACTCCTTCATGAGCTGGTCAACAGCTGCAACACAAAGATCATCGGAGGGATCGGAAAAGGGAAGAGTAGAACAAGATGAAAACACAAGAGGAAATAATGGGGGAACAAAAGTAATGGAAGCAGAGGTAGAAGTAGAGGGACGAAGAGGTACGGAAGTGAGAGGAATGGATGAAACATAAGGAAATATGAGACAAGGGGGAAAAGCCTCAAAGTCACACTTGGCATGATTGTGCTGCAACCAATCCATACCAAGAATGAGGTCAAAAGCTTGACTCGGCACCACCCGCAACGACTACAACTCAAGCTCGAGATCGCCCACACGCACAACCAGGTCCGCCTCATCTCGTGCACATGCATGTGTACGGCTGTTGCCATAAAGAATGAAAACTGGATCCGCCGCACGACGCAAGTGTAGACGACAACGTGTGGCAACAGGTCGAGCAATAGAAGATAAACTCGAACCTGTATCAACCAACACGGAGAGAAGAATAGGAGACCTCTTGTTATAAAAACGAGCTTGGAAAGTAAACACTGGATGAACCGGTGCCGAGTGAACCCCTTGATGATACTCCCGAAAGAAAGATGGAGGGGTCACTAACTTATTCGCGCAAGGTCCCTCCATTACTCGCACGACTCCTCGTTTCCCGAATGCACCTCGGTATCCAAACCTTCCACCGCAGCAGCACCAACGGGACGTTGCTGACGCCAAGGTCTCCACCCAGGAAATGGAGGTCGCCAATCCGAAAAGCGCCGACAACGCCGATAAGTATGACCAACTTCATCACATGCCCAGCAACGAATGTCACGGCCACGACCACGTCCTCGCCCTTGTCCTTGGACTCGAGTAGCAGCAGCATCAACCTCCATGGGAACAGGACCATCACTCATAGGAAGTGGAGCTGAAGGACGTGTAGCAAGAAGTGGAAGAGGCGACGTCTCATAACGTTGTGCCAAGCGAAGAGCATCGTCAAGAGTGGCAGAAGCAAGTGCATGCACAAGTCCGACAAGATCTTGACGAAGTGCTGGCCACAGCATTCCTAGCTTGATCCGCTCCGACATATTTGGCTCCGCACGAAGCAAAAGACTTCGGAAACGAACGCCAAATTGCATCACCGACTCAGATGGCCCTTGGCAAAGACGATGCAATTGTTGGAAGGCATCATCACAATCGTCGGCGTGTCCAAAGGCGCGTTTGAAGACGTCCGGAAGAACACTCCAATCGCCACGAGTAGCTGCGCTCAATCCATTGTACCACTGCAATGCCATCCCTTGAAGACATGTGGGGAACTCACGCAAACGTCGAGCATCATCCCAAGAATGATATGTGGCAATCACCGTGAAGTGATCGAACCAATGGTACACATCATCCCCAGGATTCCCACGAAAGAACTCCGGCCGAACGCGAGGATTGGCACCAAAAGCAGGAGGAGTTGTACCATGTGCCGTGAATGCCGCCATCAACTGAGTTTGGTTGTTCAATTGCAGGCGCATAGCATCAAGCAATTGAACCAACTGCTGCTCTAGAGTCAAAGGAGGAGATTGCAGATCGGCCATGAAAATGAATGAGAAAGAAAGAGCAAAAGAAGAGAAATGACAAAAAGCTGGAAAGAAATGGTAGATCTAGACAATGCAAAAAGCTAGATCTAAACCAAAATCCTGAAAGGAAAGAACAAAAGAAAGGAAATGGAAAAAGCTAGATCTAGACAATGCAAAAGCTAGATCTAAACCGAAATCCCAAATCCAAGCACTCCCCAGGGACAATCAAAGGTGCCCCTCACCTCCACCAATGTGAGTGCATGGAATATGGAAAGGGAATACAGAAATGTGCATATCAATTAACCCAAAAACCCTATCTTATATACAGGAGCGAGTGGTCCGGATTGAAACCAATCCGATGGCTACCAAAATCCACTATGCTAATATTAGTATACGGCATCGTAGCCGTACACTTGGCCCTCACAATATCTTTTATTCATATATGATCTATTAATTTATTATTACGTGTATTGTATTTTATTATTTGTATATATCCTTCTTTCTCCATTATTGTTTGAAGTGGTTTTACTTCTTCTATTTGGGTTTTTTATTATCTATTTTCTGTATATATTTTTGTAGTTTTTTTATGAATATATGTATATTTGTTCCAGGTTTTCTATGTAAATTTATTATCTGTAATTGTTTTTTATTTTTTTCTAGTGATACATATGACATTGCCATTGTTTCTGTTTTTAAATGTTCTACTATTTCTGATTTGTTGTCATTTGTATGCAATATTGCTATATGTGGGGGTTGTTCATGTATATATGATTTATATTTATTAAAATATAATTCCTCATGTTTTTGTGTTCTTACTTTTTGCATACATGTTATATCTGATGTTAATAATTGTGAATCACTCTTTATATCTTCTTGATGTGCAGTAATAGATTTTGTATTTAGAACTTGTATAATTGTGTGGTTAGCTTTTTTTTCTTCTTGTAAATCTATTAAATCAATTTGCCATGGTGCTTCTGTTGTCATTCTTATTATTTCTTTAGTTGCATCTTTATTGATTTTAATGTGTTTATGTTCAATTGGTCTATATAAATGTATCCCTTTTAGTGTTTGTGCTCTTGATAATGCGGTATATGCTTGTTCTGGATATTTTGTTTTATATGGGTCATATCCTAATTGCATAACTGTTGATCCTTGTGCTCTATGTATTGTTCTTCCTACACATGGTTGTACTAGAAATTGGGTTCTACTTATAACATAGTTTTTATTTTTAGTAATATTTATTGTTCTTGTTATTTTTTTTTATTGGTGTCCAGTTTTTTTCATTATTTTGCTTTATTGTTATGTTTTCTTTAGCTCTTGTTTTTTCACCTGTTTTTAAATTTGGGAATTCTATCCATATTATTTGTTCTTCTTCAATCTGGGTTACATCTTGTAATACTCCATCTGCTCCATTTACTAATCCATCTTCTATTGCTATATTTTGTGTTATTTCAATTGCCATTTTCTTTTTCAAATGTAATATTTTATGTAGTCCC
>NW_003314303.1:377479-378286 GCF_000143415.4 Selaginella moellendorffii | reverse complement strand
GTGACTTGTTTATTTATATATTCTAGCTCTTTATCTGTTTGTTCTCCTATTTTTATTTTATTTAAAGCTTTTATAAAGATTATATCATCTTTTTGCCTCATTATTTCAGTAAGTTCATAGATTTTAAAATTATTTTCCATGGGTGGTGTATGGAGACATCATTTTCAGATCTATATGTTTTTTTTGAATAAATTGGTGTTCAAATGTAGGATTTAATTGATAGAAATCACCTGTAAATATACAATCCATCCCACCAAAGTCTATTCCATTTGTTGTTTTGAAGCTTTCACATCTTCTATTTATATCTTGTAGCATTTCTATACTTACCATTGATATTTCATCTATTACTAAACATTTTATTGTTGAAAACTTTCTTTTATACTTATCTAATGTGTCATTTGTTAATATTATTTGACGTTGTTTTGATGCTTCTAGTCGAAATGCAAAAACTGAATGTATTGTTGAACCATTTATATTACAAGCTGCTTTTTCTGTAGGTGCTGTTATTAATATTGTTTGTCCTGGTTCATTATTTATATCTTGGTTTGTTTTATAATATCATTTGAGTGTTTCTATAAGTGTATTTAAAAGCATTGATTTTCCAGTTCCTGTTCCTCCTGTTAAAAATAAACACAATTGTTTGTTAGGTTGTTTTATTTTTTTTCAATATGAAGTCATCATGTATTATTCTTTGCTTTTTATTAAGAGTTCTTAATAATTGGTGATATTTACTAGTTTCCATAAGGTATTCATCTTGTATTATAATTGTTTGTATTTGTTAATATTTTATCTTTTATTTTTCATTTT
>NW_003314303.1:367681-377379 GCF_000143415.4 Selaginella moellendorffii | reverse complement strand
TTTTTTTTGTTGTTGTTGTGGTTTAGGATCAATGAACTTTACAGTTCTAACAATATGATGAAATGGGATTGACAATATTAAAAAAAGTGCTTGTTGAATTGGCATTTCCCTCACCTGTATAAAGTTATTTTAATTTCTATTTCAATACATGCAATATTTTGTATTTGTTATTGTTGATCTTATTGTAGCTTTATATTGCTCATATGTTATTCCTATTATTTTTAAATATTCATTAAACTCTAAAGTTTTTAAATCTATAGTTTTATCTTCTAGTATTGTTTTCATTTTTTTGTAAATTATTGTATGAATCCTTTTCATGTTTTGTAATGTCTTTTATAGGCTCTAAGATTTCTGTTTGTGGAATTGGAGGAATTGGGTAATTAAATCTACAATTTATATTTTTATATTTCTTACATGTTTTTCTATGTTTATGAGTTTGAACATCTTTTATATTATCTGGTAGTTTCTCTGAATCAGTACATATATTTTCATTAGCATATTCTTTTATTTGTTCTAATGTTTGTGGTTGATTTTTTAACCGTATTAGTGCATGTTCATGTGGTGTACCACGTTGTTGAAATTGTGTTACAAATACATAGTCTTTTACTTTCCTTCCAAATATGTGATAATTGGACATTAATAAGTTTCTAAATGCTGATGTTTTATGTGCATAATATCGTATTGTGGTGATTGGATCAGCTCTTAGTATTTTATATATTTTCTCTTTTTCATTTAAATTTTTTATCTCTTCTTTTTGTAATATATCTGTATTTAAATGTTTTAAAGCATTTATTAATGGTTCCCAATGTCTTTCTGAACAACTAAGAGTTAAGAATAGTGTTGGTGCTCCTAATTATTTTATCATCGCAAATGCATCTTTTTTTAGTGCTTCTAAATTATCTGGTGATATTCTTAGATTTTTTAAATCTCTAAAACCTATGTTTAACTTTAATATTTTATCCATATTTCCATTTACAAGCACATCTTTTGATGTGATTTTTCTTCCTTCATAAGTAAATTTTCTTAATCTAAAACCTACATTTTGATTGACAAATTTGATTTTAGTTTTTAATGCTGCTGTAAATATATATTTAATATGTCATGCAAATTTCTATCCTCATTCATTAATTCCCATTGGATTATTTCTTGATATGTAAATTTTCTTTTTATGTCTAATGGTCTTTGTTTTCCACTAAATAGTTTTGGATATGCCATTTTTTCAGCATTTCCATCTACAAATAATCCTAATGGGTGTTGTCCTTGACCAGATGCTATAACTAAAACTTTATTTGTAAAATTATCTATTTGATTTGCATCTAAGAAGATAATTACTATAGTATCTGTTGGTAATATCTCATTATCAGGGTTGTCTATAAGATTTTCACTTTTATCATCTTCATTTAATTTTTGTTGTAATTTGTTTTCTAATATTATTTGTATGTTATTATCTATATTGTCTAAATTTAGTGCTTGTTGAAACCAGTTTTCATCTATATTAATTTTATTTTTCTTATATAGTTCGGTTTCTTGTAATTGTTTTATACTATTATAAATATAATGTGGTCTGGCTATTCCATATTTATAATAATATTTATCAGTTAATCTTTGTTTCAGCTGAATTGTTATTGTTTGTGTTTCTTCAAATAATCTTGGTAGTTTATTAATTATTGGTTTAATATTAGTTGGGACATTTATTATTCCTCCTTTTATGCACTGCTGATATTGAGGTTGATTTGGTATTGCTATATTTTCAAATAAAATATGTAGAGCTATCATTTTCTCTTCAATATCATTTAGTTGTTCTGTATATTGATCAATTTGATTCATTCTAATTTTTTCTGGACTTTTATATGTTTCTTTATTTGTCATGCATTGATTGCATGCATATCCTTGTTTTTTTATTATATTTAAACCAAAGTCTTTTACATATTTTACATGGATGTATCAGTATATCCTGTATAGCTTCATTATACATTTGTAGTGCTTTCATACTTTTTGGATTGTTCATGTCATATTCATTTTCTTGTTGTTCTTTCTCTTTTATTGTTTTTTTTTCTTTGCTTCTAATATAATATACTCTTCTTTTAAGTTTTTCATCTGATATAGTACTCCCTGTTCTTTGTCGAAAAATATTTATTTTTTCATTTGTTTGTTTTTGTGAGTTCCAAGTTTCCATAAGTATTTTGTCTTCTTTTGTTGTATATATATTTTTTTTGATTTTGTAGAGTAAGTTCTTCATGTTTTTCTTTGGATATATTAATAGTTTTTATTTACTCATTTTCATTCTTTCTTGATAAATAATAGTATCTAGAAACAATTTGTTGCTCAGTTAAATCAATATTATGGTTGAATTTTAGTTTTTTTGCTTTTTTATTTGCAGATCCTTGAACTGATAACAATTTTGCTTCTAGAAGTTCTGTCCATTCAAATTTTCTCTTTGTCATAATTTTGCCCTTTACAGTTAAATGCCCTTATTGCCCTTGATGTCCTTACACCCACCGGATAGGTGGGTGCATCCAGATTAGTTTTTTCTATGATTGTTTAGCTGATTAAGATTTTTTAAAGAGATTCAACAATAGAACTAAATAAACTATTTTTGGCCTACTTTCAGCAAGTATTAATTCTCTATCTTTCAATCAACAGCTTTGTGAAGGCTGATAATTGATAATCTAGATCAATAGAAACAATCAAAGACCTTTTACTTACTTCTCAATGTTATTCCATTGAAAGCCATTTATGCCCTAAAGCTATATTAAGTCTTTATTTAAATGAGACTAAAATGGGCTTATGAGAGAAACATGAGCACAAGTACCAGACTCGCATAGGTAATTGACTGCTTGCTCAATTGTATTGTTTCTAGATCTCTTTCTTTGGGGTTTAACACCACTACCTCTCATGGATTCTTAGGTCTTGCCACTTGAGCAGCTGAATGGATCATGCAATAAGAGATTTCTGAGGGAAGGTGACATTTTGTTTTTGTAAGTCTTTCAGGAATGGTCTTCATCTTCTTTACGCTACACCAGATTAAAGGACTAAATAGGGCACTGGATATGGTTAAAAGATTGAAGAGAGATCCAGCACAAGGTGTGTGATCATTCCTCCTTTTTTTTTCTTTCTTCCTTTTCTTTTTCCTTTTTCGTGGCTTTGTTAGTTTTTGGAGCTGGTTTCTCAAGTTTGGATTTAGTACTTTGCCATTGGAAATGTAGAGTCTTTGCAGGTTCAAAAATTATACTAGAGGATACAAATGTAGGGACAGTGTCGTCTCGAATCTTATGAGACAGCAGCTCTTCCAGCGCCTTAAACTTCTACTTGTGCCCAGAGAGAAGATTTTCATCATTACAAATCCATAGTGAGAGCATCTTTAGGCTCTATTGACAGTGGCAGCTCTGGACGAGGTAGCCAAGTCCAAAGAAAGTTGTTCAAAATGTCAAGCAAGATATCTTCGACTAGGTAGGATGATTCCACAAACAAGTAACATTCTTCTCACTATGGAGACTAGTATCTAGCATGATGTTTTGAGTTTACAGGGTTGGCTGTGGAAAACCCTTGCACGTCCAATGACAAGTCCCTGAAAAGTTGATGGACTCAAAGATGGTTTGAAGTAGTTTGTAACTTTCTTTCTCGTTAGGACATTTTTTTTGTATACCTTGATGCAAGTACTTGAAATGATTTCTTTTGAGCTACTACAAGGTGAAGGAGAGCTCAACATTGCCACAAATGGATATCCAGGGCCAAGAACCAAAGCGAACCTTTGATGTATGTGTGCCTTCCCATTTAACTTTCTTCTAAGTTATTTTGTTTTTCTTTTGTAAGTTATCCAGTAGGATCAAGTAAGAGCATGGTCATTCAGAAGCAAGAGCCTTAATTTAGCGATCTGCAAGCTCTGTGATAAAGAGATGTCAAAGATACAAGGATTTTTCCAACCCTTTTGTCAAGAGCACTACAAGAGCATACATGGCTTCAAGCATCTAGGTCAAACAAATCAACAACAAAGTTGAAATTTGGAATTGCATGTGGCTCAAGCTCTTTCATATTCATTTTCTTGCACATTTACTGCAAGATGGGGTTTAACATCTAGTATAGAAAGCAATGCACCACATTCTTCACCCAGCTTCTCTTAAACCCTTAAGGAACTCCCTAGCTAGATGCACAATGATCATTTTCCTGGATTCCGGTGTTAGGCATACAATGTTAATGTGGTAGATTACCTAAGAGGGGCTTTCAAAGGCAGCTTGTGTTTATTACATATTAATTCTCTAATTGATTGTGCAATGCAATCAACAGCAATCTTGTGAGTCATTGCCATGGGATTTCTAGTTTGTGTGCTTTGAAATCTAGAAATTCTTAAGAGAAGCACTGAAAGATTTCACAAATAGATATTTGTATTATAGAGAAAGCAATTGAAAAATAGACAAGAGACAATTGTATCTATTTTTTGTTGTTGGCAATTTCCATGGCTGAATTGTTTGGTGTCTCAAAATGGACAATAATATTTATTTCATTCAATAGAAAGAATCCTGTTGGTTTTGAAGACAAATAAACAACAATCTTTTCTAGGGACTCCATAGCAAACTTGACCATAGACCCTTCATCCAAATTATAAATTTTATCCACCATTTTATCACGCACTGTAACTCTATATTCCATCATATCATTTGATATAATAGAACCAGTTATTGTAGCTGATTTACGAGGGATGGAACGCCCTTTACACTTTGTACAAACAACAAAACCATCTTCTCTCTGCTCTAACATTGTGAAAGAGCAAAATGAGCAAAGACTTTCAGCTTGAGTGAAGCTCTGTTAGTTGTCAGGGATGAAATATCCACTAATCTGTATAATTGGAAGTTAAAGTTGAAAGTAGATGTAAACAATTTACATTACCTTGTCTTTAGAAGTGAGACCACGGTGTGTTTTATAAACTTCATTGAGCCTCTGAATTTTGTTTGAATCAACTAATGGTAAAAATAAAGTACTTCCAAGTGTTGCTAAATCACCTGATACACTCATGCTTTTCATAATATTAAAAAATAAAAACTTGGGCATATATCCAGCATATAAATCTGCTACAATATATTGCTCTTCATGCTCCAGATGCATATAGAGCTGTGAAAATATCTTAGAAATAGAAAATTAAATAGGAAAAAACATTACCATAGTTACGTCCAAAGGATTATCAGAAGAAGCAATCTTTATTTTAGGAAAAACACCAGTGTTGATTACAACAGCATGTATAGCTTGTGGATAAACTTTAGTAGCCATTAAAGATGATATAGAAGCTCTTCTAGTTGGCTGTAATCTTAATTTAACATCAAAATCATCTATAATTTGAATGATAGAAGAATCTATAATATAAAGAACTTTTTCTGAAGTTCCATGGTGGTAAACTGGGTTTTTCTGTCATTCAACCCATCTGCAGTGAGAGAATTATAATCTTGTTAATTTTTTTAAAAAAAATTACAAACCTTGTAAGTGAGAAACATTTACCAACCATAAATTTATTATATAATCATGCACACATGGATGAATTGCCATATACAGTTAAATTTTGCAAGCCATGCATATCTGTACAATCCATTATATAAGTTAAGTATTTTGCACTTCGCAGAGTGTTCTTTGCAAGATGAACTTTATAAGTTCCATACCTAGGCAAAAAGCAAATCAAAACTACAGAAAAAAATGATTTCAAATCCATACGTAGATAAAACCTTTAGCTCAAGAATTTTGGTTGAATTTTCTTTTTCAAAGACAAGTGATGCAATAGTGGCTTTTAGGATGGTCAACTTTGTCCTCTTTGCTTGTGAAACTACAAAAAAAAAGAGAAATAAATCAAGAAATACTAAGGAATAAAGAGAAAAACCAAACCTTCATAAGAATTTGTTTCTGTAGACAAATCCTCAGCGGGTGACAACTGAATAATATCCATAGCACTATCCAAATCTGACATATCTATGTGATTGATTAAATAGAATTACCTTTAGTTAATTTATACTAGTAAAAAGATCCAAAAATAAGCTAGACTTCACTTTGAAGAATCAAAAACAAAAAAGAATAAAACTTTGAGCTAAAAACTAAAATCTGTCAACTTGCCAAACTTAGGGTTATGGTAGACAATAAACCAATTCGGCAGGTGACAAATCTTTTGAACCTTTTCAGCCTTTTCGTGCACTGACTCTCCTCATTTGTAAACATCCTTGCCAGATACTTCTCATCATCGACCAAGCTGAAGCTAGAAGTAGCCTGACTTTACTCCTTAGCTGCTACAATCTCCCTCCATCGGTCGCTTTAGAAAAGAGGAATGAATAGGAATAGAAAGATTGTCCTCCACTGATCTTTGTTTTCTACCCACAGCCCAATAGGGAGCCATACAGAGGAAGATCTATGCTCCATCCATAGATGCGTTCCAGGTTGATTGATTGATTCTGGGCAATCAATCAGTACTGCCATAGTGGGTTTCTGATCCTGGATCATGGCTCTCAGCTCAAACCTCCAGGGCGAGCCAATTCTCAATCAATTCACTAGTCCAAATATGATTTTCTTGACACTTCCTAGGGACAAGAGCAATCCATTGGAGCCAATGGACAATGCAGCGGCCAGGAACAACGATAGCATCATGATTGATCTCGAGGGGGCACTACTCAAATCCCTGAGCTGGTTTCAATGCTTCATGCTTGTCACAATTGAGGCTGGGAGGCCTCTATGAGCGCTCCTCCTATTTTTCATTCTTCCCTTCATGTGGATCACTGGCTGCTTCGTCCATCCAGTCTTGGCTCCAGATTCTCTGCTTCATGGCAGATCCTGGATTAAGGGCTTTGGCAGTGGAACTTTGAGAGCTCCCTTGCAATTGCCATTATGGACATAGAGCCCAACCAATGCACTTTACATTACACAGTTTCTTTGGCTCATGCTCCAAAAACCATGTACGCTCATGATGATACAAAGTGGTTAAAAAAGTTTATAAATTATAAACAAAATTAATCTAAATGAATAACCACCATTGGATGATAGAATATCCAAGAATATCCAAGCATATTCTAAGTATATTCATTACCATCCCAGTCCTCCTACAGGTTTGTTTAAGAAAACCAAAAATTCCTGTTTAGAGATGGAAAGCTCATTGTGAGCTGTGGCAATGCATTGTGGCCATTTTGTATGGATGCCATGGGGAGCTATTTGTGGTTTACGTGCCGGTACAACTAGACAGTGCCGTCCAGTTTGAATTCGCATTTCTCACAATCTCGCGCGCCTCATGGCGTGAAGAGTCATTGGGAATGCAAAAACTTCCTATTGAACTCATACGGAATGACAAGTCGAGGAGGGAAACGAAGTGGCTAAAGGGACTCTGTGGCAAGGCTGAGAAGCTCGCGACACTGTGGAATGTCGGAGTGATTGTCATCTACAATGGTAAGTTCACCATAACAGAGGAAATTTGGGTGGCAATGCAATCAATTTCAAGGACATCATCATCAAGTACACCATGCAAGACTTACCAGCTCATAGCAATCCAGTGGATGCTCTACCCTGAGATTGAACAGCAGCATCATGGCTCAAGCCTAGGGTGGTGGAGTCCTCAAAATGTCTAAATAAGCATAACACAAAATCTTATGTCAATCTTACAAGGGAAGATGGTGTTAGTAAAGTTGAATTGCTAAATTAGTTAATGTAGACTATGAAAAAAAGGAGTGATGAGTTATTTTCCTCAAACTTTTCTCACAATCAATGCAAGCATTGATCCGTTAATGTATCATTTTATTAATGATTGACACAAAAGCTACACACAACATGATCCTTAATGATTTGATTAAGTTTTTAAGACTAAAAGCTAAGCAAATGTCAACCATACACTTTTGCTTTGCAGAAGGTGTGTGAGTTGCTAGGAAATTTATGAGTGATGTTTCAATAAAAATATCAAAGTGGAAATAAATACTGAACTTAATAATGTTGAAGATACTAAATTTTCAAATGATATTTGGTATGGATTTCTTTAACAAAGTATATCTAAAGGATATATAATGTTAAACAAAATTGTATCATATTAAAGTTAGAAGGATTTTTTAATGTCTTTTTTCAATTGCAAAAGCACTCTTAAAAGGATTGAGATACTAAGTTCTTAATTATAATAGTAGCTCAAAAAAGTAATTAAGAAAGGATGTTATACCTTTTGGGTTCAAGTGGTAGAAGGTGAGAGTGACTATAATCAAATTTGAATCGGTGATAAGATTAATCTTATATTAAAGAAAATTTTGGAGTTATTGGTGAGGGATCAAAAGAACTTTTTAAATGATTTACCGTCAAAGCTACATTTTAGCTATGAAGTTAATCATTGAATTGAGATTATTCTGCATTAAAACTCTATATTATTTAAATATCAAAAAGATGGTTAAACTTAAGAAGCAATTTATAGAGCTTTATGACAAAACTCATAACTAACCAAGTAAGTTGCCTTATGGAATGCTGGTATTTTTTGTTATGAAAAAGAATGGTATTATGAGGATGTATATCTATTATTGGGCCATCAACAAAATTATAATAAAAAATAGTTATCTATTGTCTTGTATTGATAATTTATTTGATTAACTCTTAAATGCTAATTATTTTACCTAGCTTGATTTGCAATCTAGGTATCATCAGATACAGGTGGCAAATTAGAATGTGGAAAAGATAACTTTTAAGACTTATTATGGATTATATGATGAGTTCATGATTATGCTATTTAGATTATATAATACCTTGGGTATATTTAGTATGATGATGAATAAAATATTTAGAAATTATTTGGACATATATGTTATTCTATATATCGATAATATTCTAGTCTTCAATAAAATGCTGGAAGATCATTTGAACATTTAGGTTTAGTGTTTTAGAAGTTGCAAGAAAATAAATTATATACTAAGGAGAGAAAATGTGCTTTTGGTCAATTACGTGTGAACTTTTTTGAGCATATAATTGATGGTGGTGTAATTGAGGTGGATCTAAAGAAGGTAGAAGTGGTGAAATCCTAGGAAGTCTTGACCACTATATTAGATGTTTATTCCTTTTTAAAAATAATATCACAAGTTTATTCACAATTTAATAACTATTGCTCTTCCATTGACTAAGTTAGTGAAGGGTAGTATACCATTCATTGAACACTAACTCATTAAAGTGCTTTTGTAAAATTGAAGGAGATTTGAACTACAATTTTTATTCTCAAAATCTAAATCTTGATAAACACTTCAAAATGCATAATGATGCATCTTGGTTTTTATTCTCAAGATCCCAAAACTTCATAAACCCTTTGAAGTGCATAATGTTACATTTGGCAATGTCATTGATGCCATGTTGTAACAAGAGTGTGATAATATGATTGATGTTACACTAAGGTAATGTGGTTGTCCTACCACATTTTATTCCAAAAAATTGAATGAAAATAAATAAAGATGGCCTACATATGAGAAAGAAATGTTTGATAACACTAGAAGGAAGCAAACATATTAGATATAAAACTAGGTATATAAATAAGAAAACTCATATATATATATATATATATATATATATATATATATATATATATATATTAGTTTTTAATTTAAAATGTTTTTAGTTTAGAAAACTATAATGATAAAAATAAATACATGGCTACATGTTGCATGTAATAATGCTTGGTTTGCTTAATAGTAGTGTTATTCTTACTTATTAATCCAATTGATCAAATA
>NW_003314303.1:310459-367581 GCF_000143415.4 Selaginella moellendorffii | reverse complement strand
TTTAAAAACCAAGATTATCTTATTGCATAAATGATAGAATAAAAAGATATACTACAAAGGGTTAAGAAAGTTATAAATTATAAACATGTTTATAAATTAGATTAATCTAAATGAATAACAACCGTTAGATAATAGAATATCCTAGAATATTTAAATATATTCTAAATATAATCCCCGGTTTTCTTAATCAAATCAAAAAAATTATATGACTTTTAGGATAATAGCTAACGAAGTCGCCCCTTAAAGTGGTTCATGGGCACGGGCTTACGCCATTTGGGCGGGAACAGGCTTACTCGTGAACCAATCATTGCAGAATTCGTCGTCAAACGCTAAAGAACATTCTGGCCATTTAACTCTTTGTGGGTGCAGCCAAGAGCGTGAAGCTAAAGGTCCTGGAAGAAACCATTATATTCAGGCCGAATTCTCATCATAACTAAACGCAAGAACACCCTTCAATTTCTCCAGGGAACTACTTCGAAGTTCCAAGAATTACCTGGCAAAGAGTGACAAACGTCAGGACAGTCACGACAAGTCGTGCCCTCCAACTTCTTTGCAACAAATCCTGCTTTTGCAAGCTCGTCTTTGCATTTCGGCTTCCGTCCCATCGCCAAGTCCAGTACCTTCTCATCATTTCTCATACTATAAGTACATCTTATACCAATCACTATGAAACGGCACACAAGAACTGTGATCTTGTATATGAACAAACTACATATACAAAGAAACTGATAGCATCTAGCCCCTAAATCAGTAATTAAGCTCCTGGGATTAAGTTACTGACATAGCTGCCATGGTACTTTGCCCGCGCGAGCACTTCCTTCTGTAGAACTTCTTTTAAAACATGAAAAAATGCAACAACTTTTTCTTCAAGAACAAGATTACAGACCTGTAGTATCTTTGTGACGCTGCCGGGAGCCTGAGAGTTGAAAAAAGAGAACAATGTTAGTAGCACAAGGAAGTTTTGCGTGGAAAAGCTCTACCTTGAGAGATAAAGTATCCCAGTGGTTTGGATTCCACTGCGCCGGATCGAAGCTTGCGTTCCATGGCATTGGCATTTGGATTTTGCTCACAGGTTGGATCAGTCTCACGCTGCCTGATACAAAGGAAGGACGTGAAAACTCGGAAAATACAGCGAGATTCTTACTCGTCACAAACGCTTCTTTCCAGAGGTAGCGCTCGTCCCAAGATGGTGAGCCTTCGAGAACCGGAATGTTCTTCTCCGAGCAAATTCTAGAGTTGAAAGAACAGAAAACACAGGAGCTTGGGTGAGTTCGACAAAACTTCGAATTATTACTCGATGACAAGCTGTCTGACCGTCCCGGGTAGCACGCCATTCCCAAGCGCTGCTGTCTGGACGACGGATCTCGACCCTTCACCGACACTGGAAACTATAGCAAGAGAAAATCTTAGAAAAGAACATCAACCCAGAGAAACAGACTTACGTGCTCAAGACAACGAAGAAGTTCGTCACGAGTCCCTCGAGCAAATGCCGTCCATCGTTCGAGAGAATCACTTCGGCAGTGTTCTTGGGCATGCATTGCTCCAAAACTTGCCGTGTCCTGCGAGAGAAAGAATGGCAAGCTTATGCTTTTCAAGGAAATTATAGAGAGCTCTTACCTGACCCACTGCGAAGATTTTGCAAGAGGAGTTTCACGACTAGGACCCATGACAGAAACTTGTGCTGGAACAGTGGAAGCCGGGACGAGGCCAGTGATATGAACAGATATTTGCAGTGGTCCCTGGAAGAAAAAGAAAAACCTCTAAACCTTTGTTCTTTCTTTCACGTACCTCATCCTTATTACAAGCAAGAACAGTCACAACGAGCTCCTCTTCATCGGATCTTCTCGCCAGCGCTTCCTCCAATCCAGCATAAAGCGATGGATTCACCAGTTTCGTGAGAGCTCTTTGATCGATTGCCTTCTTCCGCATGATATGCAAGGATTGCGCGAGCCGCGCGAGATGCCTCTCCCATAGAAGCAAGCACGAAGCTCCATCCACTGTCCTGGTCGTCGTGTATGCGCCTGCATTGGAATGGAACGAGAAAGAGAAACACATTTCCCAAGATCGATCGATGGAGCGATCCGTCGAATCACTGACCTTGCGGCTTCGTCTTGAGGAAAGACGCTGCGTGTCCTGGATCCAGTGGTTGCACAGCGCCATCGCTCACGAGAAGGCGCCACGCCATAGCTTTTGGCTACTGTATTTTAGGGTTCTTCCCATTTTTCCATGGACAGAGTGAGTAGCGCTGTGGGCAGGCTCAGGAACTTCGTCGGCTTCCCGGCGGATGAGGAGCTCCCGGACGAGGAAGAATCGCTCATTCCGACATTCGAGCAGGGATGGAAGCTCACGGCGCGCCAGGTATGGATTCGCTGTGCGATCGATTGATCCATTCCTCGTCACAGCTTCAAACCGATTGATCGATTGATCGCAGCGAGCGTATGGGTTTGTAGCGTGCCTGAGCCTGGGAATCTTCTGCTCCTTCCTGGTAATCTCTATCTAGTTTGATCGATCAAAGCTAAAACTTTTTGAACTTTTTCTTCCAGTCTTCTCTGGTGTTCTTCCGGCCTACGAAGTTTGCTATCACTTTCACCATTGGCAATCTCTTGTCTTTGGGAAGGTTTGTTCTTTTGCTCACTCTTTCCTTCTAGTAATCTTCACTCCTTGTGGATCTTTCCACTCCTCTTTTAGTGATCTTCACTCCTTGTGGATCTTTCTACTCCTCTCTTCTAGTGATCTTCACTTCTTCATTTTCTAGTGATCTTCACTCCTTGTTGATCTTTCCACTCTCCTCCTCTAATTCATTCTTATACTTCGATCTTTCTCTCCAGTTTGATTGAGCTTGTTCTAGAAACTTTAGCTTGAGCTCTCTCACTCATTTATTTTATTTTTTTGCTCGTGAAATGTCTCCACCAGTACAGGATTTTTGGTCGGACCAAGGAAGCAACTGGACATGATGTTTGATCCCGTGCGCATTCTTTCCACCGCCATCTACATTTTCAGTATCTTCCTAGCCCTCTTCTGTGCTCTCCATGTAAAATCACTAGATTGCTTTGATTTTTTCTTCCATCGCTGGAAGGTTCTCTACTAACACTCCAAATTTATTTTTTCCTTTCTTCCAGCTCCACGATCGATTGCTCACGATCTTATCCATCATCATCCAGGCGTTCGCTCTCCTCTGGTAAATAAAAAATCCAGTGACAATGTTGATTGTTTGAAACCATCATCGTTTTCTTCTTGGTTTTTTTTTCCAGGTATAGTCTCAGCTACATTCCATTTGCGCAGTCTGCCGCGAGAGGATGGATCCTGTCAACCTTCCAGCTTTGAAAAAAGAATATTCTCTGTGCAGTGTTGTGGATATGCTTGGTTTCGAACTTTTCCCGCCATTTTGTGGAAGAACCCTATTTTGGTTTCTTGTTTATATTTTCTAGCTAGGACGGGCGAGCGTTGAGGAAGCCATGACGATGGCGGCGCTGGCACGGGCAAGGCGACGCTGGCGGCGGAGGTACGTAACGTGCGCGGAAGAATCCGTTTCGTCGCCATTAGAAATCAGGGATCTTGGTTGAGGAAACCTAGATTCTTGTCACGGGAATCCTGACCGGCTGAGGCCCTGTGCGTGATTTTTTTACGCTCTTGTTTGCTTTCCCTTGTTTCTTTATCTCCGGTTTGAATCTGGAGGGAAATCGCTAGATTTCGTTGGCCTGATCCTTTCTTCTTCTACCAGGTCGAGCGATTGGTGGGAACCCGGACCGCGATTTCAAGTCTCAACCAATTGTAAGTCTCTCGCAATTCTCTTCACCATTCTTAGCTGAATTTTCTCTCTTCTCTCTGCCTTTTTTTTTTTCCAGATTCACGATGGCTCCTCTACGAGAGAGATTGTCTCACGAATCCATCGTCGAGAATGGGAAGCTCCGAGACGGTGCAGCGTTGCTGAAAGCAGTGGTCTTGATCGCGAATGGTTACGCCAAGACCCTTCTCAGGAATTCGCAAGACCGTGAGTGGCTCAAGCATCTCGCGAGGCAGAACGCGGCCAATGGTAGCTACCATGAACACGCCGAGCACGCGAATCTCAGCTGGGCTGTCGATGGTTTCGAAAAGGCCGTCCTTTCTGTGAAGGATGTCCACGGTGAAGAGCTCGAGCGAGCAGTCAGGTACCTCAAGCTGCTGGGAAGGTCTCGGAATTCTTTCGTCTCGGCGTCGGCACACTTGTACCTGGCTCTGGTCTGGCTGGTGCGACACAATCCTTACAAAGTGGCTTGGCACATCCTCCAGATGTTCAACGTTGGTCCTCGCATCTCGCGAAGTGAGTTCGCTCCCACCCTCTGGAAGCAGTTATTTCTCCCTCGGTTTTCCAAGTTGGAGGAGTGGTATAGCAAGGAGACCGGAAATCCGTCGACACAGAAGGTGCCTTCCTCCGGAAAGATTTCTCCACGGCAGTCGTCTTATTCTATTGAGGCGCTGTATACAGACTTGAAAGGCTTTTGGCATCAGCTTCACCCGTCTAGTGTTCGATCGGGACCTCTGGACCAGCTGTGCCTTGAGCGTGAGGAAAAACTACATGTTCTCAGGAGTCTTTATCAGGAATCTCTGGACGAGAACACGAAGGCTTTTGCGGGTTTTTATCAGTATGCGATCTCTCAACACCGCAAAGGCGGCACCTTGAAGTTCCCGTCCGTGAAAACTCCTCAAATTCGGCTTCAATACGTGCAGCGAGAGTTTTTATCAAGGAGCAATTTGGTGGCACCGTCTGAACGGTAAGGCTTTTCAAGTTTCTGCTGGCTAAGCTTACTCTCTCTCGTTCTCTTTCTTTTTGTAGAAACAAAACGAAGGCGAAGGAAAACGTTTGCCCGAGTATTGGAAATATTATGGAATCTCCGACAACACCGAAGGAGGTACCTAACTAAATCTAGATCATTCCCGCTGAATAAACGTTATCGTTTCAGACAAAGAAGCCATCAATGTCGAACGGTAATGAACTTGGCTCTTGGAGAGTACGGTCCGGAAGTGAAATGGTATGTTTGGCAACTTGGCATTTTTCTTTTCTCAATATATATACGGTTCTGTAGGACAATGGATCACCAGCCTATTCGACTGTGAGGTGAGCAGTTTTTCTTCTACTTTCCCGTCTGTCCCTTGAGGATAACACCAGTATTGCTTTCATGCAGCCAATCCTCGCCTTTCTCGTCTACGGAAATTTCTACGGACAAAAAGATACCGCTGGCCGAGACACCGATAAAGCTTGATACTTCGAAGAATATGGAGGATCTGAGGAAAGCCGTTGTAACGTTGTGTTCCGTCGAGAACCTCCAAGATTGCGAGCAAGTTGTTCCAGTCATTGCCCGCGTCTGGATGGAATCCAAAGGCAATCCTCGTCTCGAAGCCTTCTTGACCAAGCCGGTAGTCATCGATGTCATGATGGAGTTCATGGTTACGTCCAAGTCCCTGCAAACGCAAAGAACAGCGGTTTGCCTGCTAACCGAGTTCGTCCACAACAACGAGGCTGTTCGGCGGCGGATAGTAGACTACGACCCAAGTCTCGGATGGGTGAGCAAGACTCTCCAACAAGGCAGGATTCCACAGGCAGTGGTTCTTCTCTACTTGCTCAAGCTCCCCTCGCCAGAGCTCGAGGCTCTCCAGCTCGTCCCCGCGCTCGTGGAAGTCCTCCAGGAACAGGTTGTGGTGGATCGGACCTCTCCGGCCCTCCGGGCTCCAAGAGCAGCGGCGATCTTTCTCTTGGAGCAGCTCGTCTCTTTCGACCTTTGCGCGATCGCCAAGGTGTCCGAGGGGGCTGCACCGTATCTCCTCCAGTGCCTCGAGTCCGAGACGCCCGAAGAGCAAGTGAGCGTGATGGTGATCCTGCTGTGCTGCATGGAGGCGGACCAGACGTGTAGCGACTTCATCGCGCAGCATTGCAAGCCGTCCAAGCTGATGCAGCTGGTGCAATCGCACGACAGCCGGTCCAGGGAGATCGCCATCGCCTTCGTTCACAGCTTGCTCCTGGCACGCAAAAAGTTGTAAAAAGATAGCTTGGTTTTGTCCTCCACAACTCGAGGGATAGCGCTATGTTTTTAAAGAGAAGGGTTTAAGTATTAGTTTGTTGATCGTTGACGTTATAGTTGACCAAATATTTCGCTTTAATCCTCTGATCGATTACATTTATACTGCTCGCCCTCTCTTACGGGATCTTGCGGGAAGGCCCAGCTTTAGCACACTAGCTCCTGCCTTGAAAGTGAAACTGCTTCTATGTGCATGGCACAGAAACCTGGAAGAGGAGCTCTGGCAATCATACCCTTGCC
Source organism: Selaginella moellendorffii (assembly GCF_000143415.4). Lineage (NCBI taxonomy): Eukaryota > Viridiplantae > Streptophyta > Lycopodiopsida > Selaginellales > Selaginellaceae > Selaginella > Selaginella moellendorffii. Next base: position 361,288 of record NW_003314303.1, on the reverse strand, counting down.
CATTTCAGAGATCTCCAAACCTGCCACTATGATGGCACGGCTACCTTGGCAAACATCTATGAACACAAACATCAGTTCGAACAGCAAACCTGTGGATGCAGCGCCCAGCACCACCTTCCTTTCAACTCGAGCACCTTTCCGACCCTTCTCGGCCCTGTCCAGAACCTGGCCGTGTGCCTCTTCAAGCTTGGAGAGGTCGTCTTTGATCTCCACATAGATGTCACAGCTCTCGTATGCATTATCCGTGAAAAACATAGTGCCTAGACGGAAGATCAAGTCGGGCAACTTGATGCCATCTGCTGGGCATGAATCAGATCTTGGAGCTTTGTTCCTTTGGTACTGGCAGTACTTCGTAAAGTTGAGCCTTGTGTGGTGCAGTGGCTGAGCACGAATCGTGCTGCATGCTGGTAGACCCTGCTGAGAGCGTCATACGATTCATCCGGCTCCCAGATGCACTGGCAGAGTTTCATGCCATGTTCAAGATAATCCTGCCAATGCACTTCCCCTTTGCTTGTGTCTTTCAGTGATCTCATGGTGGTTGTGCAGATACTCGAGCCTACCTGATTGCAAATTTTGCATTATAATCACAGACGGATTCGGACAGTTCTACAAGGCAATCTCTGGGAGGACGAAGAACTAAGACTGCTTGCTGGAATCTTTGCAGTGAACGTGGTAGAGCTTCTCCCCAAGGTACGAGCCAACATCGATTGCTTTCCAATATAGATTTTCTTGAACAGTGCCCACATAGGTCTCCGCTGCTTTGATGTCCTTAATGAAAACTTCCATTCCTAGTTCATGGTCCCTTTATAGACAAAGCGTTCACAGAGGGACAAAACCCATGGCTTATGCCCTAGTATTTATCTTAGCTACCATCTTTTTATGGAGTTAAGTTCTAAAGAGCTGGTATAATAATAGCATATACTGGGGACACTTATTCTGGGCATATGCCAAAATCTAACACCTGAAATTAAACAATGTAAATTTTGGGACCATAAAATATTTCAAATGTCTTTTAGGGCGCGTGACCACGAGGAGAGAGCGTCGATCATTGTTAGCGGGAAGGTACTCTCTCTCTCTCTCTCTCTCTCTCTCTCTCTGTGTTGAGGTCTAGATTTCGGATCATACTTTCCTGGTGGACCATTCAAAGAACCATGGAATGATTTAGAAGGCTAGAGTCAGCTGTACGTGAAGAACTGAAGCTGCCACCAGTTGGTTCATTCTCGAGTTCAAAAGCTCAGGATACCGTGGTTAATGGCCATGATGACAATCATTTAACCGACGCCAAAGTGTTCTTCAACAGGAGAATTATTGAGTTCGTGAAGAAACGAGTCGCACTTATGGAAAAAGTACTCAACGCAGAATATCATCTGGTAAAAGAGTCTCGACCCCCCTATCGTCGTCCCTGCGATTCTAACTTGAGATGTTCCAGGATGACCAAGATATTCCAGCCAATCGCAGCAATGGCGGCGTTGAGCCTGGCGAGGGACCAAAAACCTCCTACCAAAAGCCGCAACCTACATTTGTTCCTTATCCAACACCTTTAAGTGAGTTCCTTTGATTTAGACACTAGAAAAAACTCTAACGCGTTCATTTTTGGACAGCTCCGGAAGAAGTCCTGGGAAGGGCACTGGATAACGATCTTAAGCGGCTGAAAGTCCCAGCCTATTACAACAAGGTTGTGTTTGTTTCTCCGTTTGCAAAGGTTTGAGAGGCTCACGGCTTTCTCTGTGTCACCATAGTTGTGCTCGATGATCAGCAAGAACAGGCTCGACGCCTTCCAGACTTATGCAGGGAACAAATCCGCCGGCATCCGCCTGCGCAGGTGCATTCGGTAGATCGACGTGCTCTGCTCGGAAATGTGACGAGGATTGGGAGTGAAAGGTGAAGAGGCTATGGTGGATGGAGCTCACGACAGGGACAACGTCTCGGACAACGAGGGGATTCACGTTGTCATCGACGACTAGAATCAAGGTTCTTCACTCTCTTGCTCGTCGCTATTCTTTTTTCGAATCTCTCAAGTCCCTGTTTGTTCCAGGTTCTCAAGGCTGGAACCACGACTAGAATCAAGGTTTTCACTCTCTTGCTCTTAGCTATTCTCTTTCGAGGCTTAAAATTCCTGTTTGTTCCAGGTGCTCGAGGCTGGAACCAAGAGAAAAAATTGAAATTTTCGTCCACGGTTCGCTTCCTTGTTCTTCAGTTTTAAGTTTTTAATGCATTGAGAGGCATTTCTATTTTGCAGCGTTTACACTTGTATTTTAGGGTAAAGATGAAGTGAGCACTTCGTCGATCCAGCGATCAGCTCCAGCAGCAGCTGCCGGGGTGCAAATGGGGCCACACCTGCAATGCGGTCAGGAATCTCATCTACATTTTCGGTGGCTGCGGCCGGGACGAGTGCCAGACCAACGATGTTCATGTCTTCGACATTGGTATAAGTTTCCTCTTCTGGGTTTTCCGGAAAATATGGTTTTGATCATGTTTTTGGTGGGATCGCGCAGGGACGTACACCTGGAGCAAGCCTGTGATGAAAGGAACGCACCCTTCTCCTCGGGACAGCCACAGCTCCATGGCCGTCGGGTCTAAGCTCTATGTGTTTGGTGGGACCGATGGAAGCAACCCGCCAAACGATCTCTTTGTTTTGGATACTGGTAAGCTCCGAGTTCTATTGATTTTTTTTCTTGTTCTTATCATCCGATGCAGCTACCAACACCTGGGGGAAACCCGACGTTTTTGGTGATGTTCCTGCTCCGAAAGAAGGACATAGCGCATCTCTCATCGGTGACAACCTGTTCGTGTTTGGGGGATGTGGGAAATCCAGCGATCCCTTAGAGGAGGAGTACTACAACGACCTCCATGTTTTGAACGCGAGTAATATCCTGTTATCTTTCCTTGTTTTCTTCTAAACTTTTTTTTTTCCTGTAGATACTTTTGTCTGGAAGAAGATTCCTATCACTGGAGTCTCACCTATTCCTCGGGATAGCCATACCTGCTCTTCCTATAAGAACTGTTTCATTGTCATGGGTGGCGAGGACGGTGGTAATGCCTATCTAAACGACATTCATATTCTGGACACAGGTACATACATTGTGCTGGTTTTAAACTTGCGAATTCATTTGCGTTTCCAGAAACAATGGCATGGCGGGAGGTAAAGACGACTGGTGCCGAGCTGATGCCAAGAGCCGGGCACACAACAATCAGCCATGGAAAGTATCTTGTCGTGTTTGGAGGATTCTCCGATGATCGCAAGCTATTCAATGACGTCCATACTCTCGACTTCTGTACGTGCGCTTGTAGGTAGATTTGTTTCCTGTTGGTCTCTCATGGGGCTTTTACGTATTTTGTAGAGAATGGTGTTTGGGCGACTTTGAATCCCTCTGGTCCCGGGCCTTCTCCGCGTTTCTCCCTTGCAGGAGATTCCGTGAACGCAGAGCGAGGCATATTATTCTTCTATGGGGGATGTAACAAAGAGCTTGAAGCTCTGGATGACATGTATTTCCTCGACACAGGTTGGCTTCTTCTTTTATTGACATTGCTGCCATTCTTGACAATATGGTTGGCGTTTTTCTGTGAAGAGATGCTGAGGGAGAAAGATCCATCAGAACCAAAGCTATCCATGTGTAAGGAACTTAAGAGAAGGCGGCAAGAGTATCGTGCCATGCCATTCGTGCTAGACAAGCAACGGGATGCGGACAAGAGCTTGGTTTCATCTCTCGGAGGTATCTGCGGAAAACCTTGGACCTCTCCAATTTTTCCCTGTCAAACTCATGCTACAGAGTTTCAAGCTCACGTTCAGCCGCTAGGCAAGAAGATGTTCGAGGCTAGAGTAAGTGATGTATTCAACTACGGATACACGCTAGAAGCCTCCATCGATGGGAAGCTCTTCCGTAGGCTGCTCTTCTCGTACAAGCCTGGCTTTGCTCAGGCAGTGCAATCTTACATGGCGAGGTTTGTTTCGTTTGATCCTCAGTTAATCTCTAACGCCAGGAAGAAAAACATCACAGGAGGAAACCACAGGACGTCCAAAAGGCCGTAGTAAAGGCCAAACCGAGCAAAGAGGAGTCTGAAGAAACCATGGATTGTGCGCATTGACGCAGATGACTGCATTTTGCCTCCATTACAAAAATATAGCATTGGAGGATTTGGTTGGGTCGCTGACGCAAGGAAAGTTTGCCGACTTTGTGGTGTTGTCCGAGTCTCCTTTTGGACAGGGCACGGGCATTTTTCCTTGAGTGGTTACATTCGTTGGTGGAAATATTGCCTTCCTTTCTTAATTCCATAATTATTTGGTCTTTTAAATATAGCATATTTGCGAGAAGATTGGTCCAGGATCTAAAGCTCGACAACATTCTTTCCAAGATAAACATGCGCAACAAAGTGGTGATCAGCACCTTTAGGAGATATCACAACAGCAAAGTACATGGCAGCTGAGGTGGTTGAGAACAAGGATTGGAGCTCTACATGGCAGCCTACTCTACTTTCTTACATACAAAGCCATGAACTGTTTTTAAAAAAGCCATTTCTGAAAGAATAAGATAGCATCAAATAAACTGTTGTGTATGTACGTGTTTATAGACACAATTTTGAAGCCATGAGCTTGGTTTGATTCAGTACATGATATCTGTACATTAACTCAGGGCATAGAAATGATTTCCGTGTTTGATTTTATTGTGTTTTTCTCTCTCTCGTAAAGGTTTTAGGTAAAAAACAAAATATCTATATGTCGTTCCAGATGACGATCCTAAAAACGCTTAAAACATTCAAAAGGAAACATGCGGGCAGAAAACAGTTCAGAAGAGTGACCTGCATATACAAGAATCTCTATTCTATTGTGCTATTTGCTATGTTTGCTTGAATACAAAACAGAAAAAAAAACCAAAATAAACTTATCAATAAGAAACAGCATTGTTGCATGATGATCTAAACAGAACTAACACCTACCAAAGCTATTCTACTTTGCTGAAATCTACTAGCCTATTATACAAATTGAAATAACTAGCTGGAAATGGGCCGCAAAAGAAAGCGGAAAACTGTGGATGCCATTTTAGAAGGGGATGTAATTGTAGCAAATGCTACTCAAAATCAAGAACTCATACCTTTACCACTAACATGGAGATTTGTTTGGAAACTAATATGGGCAAAAACAATGCTTGCAGAATATGTGAAATTGGAGATGTTATGTCAACTGGCAATTTCTGTCACATGATTTCCTGTATTCCTACAACTACTGCTTGTAGGGCAGTGAGACGGAAGAAATACATGGGTTTAATGTCAGAGAATGAAAATGGAAAATGTGAGCAACATTATCTTGGTAAGATGGAAAAACAATGCATATATTGTAAGGCCCTTTTTTTTATGATGGAAAGTGTTTTCAACTGTTGTTATGATGGGAGAATATCAATTAGAAATTCACATCCTTTTCCTCAATTCATCCATAAACTGCTGGAAGAAACACCACAGCAAGGAAATTTTAAATATTTAATACGAAATTATAATAGTGCATTAGCATTTGCATCAATGGGTGCAAACATCGAAGAGATTGCAGTAGGTGGCTATTATTTTAAAATACATGGACAAATTTATTATAATATTAGAAGTTTCAGACCAGATCTTCATTTGGCAGCATGAGTGAAAATCCAAAAACTTAATATTCTGTGAAAGGAAGAAGCTAAAGCTTTAAAAGATTATACATTTATATAGATGCCTATGGTGGCAACAAAAGTGTTAATTATTTTGTACTTTGCTCTATATGACATGTTATATCTGGTATGATCTATATCATAGACGTGTAGTTTTAGAAAACAAATTTAGTTTATGTACTAAAATTCAAATTATACTATTAAACTATATATATTTTATAATATTTATATTACAGTAATGATATTTTTAGTGATAATATCATAATACAGTATTAAAACTATACATTAGTGATAACATTATAAGTTTAATATTTAAAATTCTTTATTAATTCACATATTTATATGTAACAAAAATTATATTTATTAAATCTATTCTGTACATCAATTCCAATCTACAATTGTTCCTAATTAATGCTTACTTCCACCCTTTATTCCATATCACTATAACAATTCTATCGTAAAAGACCTGCATGATCACACAATGCTTTGTTAGTGTTAAACAAGAAGTAATTACCTCTAACTGTCTTATCCAGCACACTTTATGTCTTGGTATTCTACATATCAAAAGAAAGATAGTAATAAGACAATGGCTCCAATCTTAAAAAGCTTACCCTATTACTGTTATTATGTTAGTGTTTTTTTAAATTTCAAGGTGTTTTTTCATGATGTGTACAAGATGAGGTACATGATGCTACCAGTGTAAAATAAAATATAATTTTTATAATAAAATAATTAAAATATAATAAAATAATTATAAAATATTAAAAGTTATTAAAATAAAATATAACACATAAAGGTAACATCTTTCACTTAGTATCATACAATTCCAAAACTTTCAATCTAAAAACTAAACTCTATAACAATGTTTATATTTTAGATGTGTGTAGTTTAAATGAATTTTAAATATTTATTTTTAATATCATTATATTTTAGTGTAATTAAGTAACACTTATTTTATTAAGAGGAAAAATTTTAGAGCTGAATGAAACATTTTTTTTTATCAATTATATAGATTTTAAATAAAAGAAAAAATTATTTACCAAACCTTAATCTCTAAATGACTCATCTGGCCATATGATCCCACATTGAGCAATTCCATTTATAGAAGATCCAAAAATTCACTCAACAAACAGAATTTTAAATGTAATATAATGTTATGAGTTATAGTTATTTCTTTATGATATGTGTTGCTGATAAAGCCAATTGTAGAAGGGATTTTAAATATAAATATATTTAAATATAAAAATGTTTAACTATGTATATTATCAAAATGATTATGTTAAAAATTACAATTACAATTACAACTCTTTGAAATTACTAAAACATCAGAAATAAACACAATCCTCCCAGCGTAGCTGGGACTTTTGCTAATACTCCCTTATTTAAAAGTGCTATTGGTATATCGAATCTGGAGTCTTTTATTCCATTTTTAGAATATTATTTGTGAATATGCTCATAATCTAACGGTTCAAATTCAAAAACTTCAAATAGACAGCATAGATCAAGTGCCAAAGGGGTGGCAACGCTTCAATGTGATTTTAATGATGCTCCAAATCAAGGAAATTTTTAGGGCAGATTGTGAGCTGCAAGCTTTCTCCCTGTCTCTCTCTCTCTCTCTACTTGGCTGTGGGACTCTCCTGCCATGCTATAAGTTGGTATATGGAAGGTAAGATTTTCTGGATTCCACTTCAGCCTCCATTGTTTGTTCTTGTAGATGCAAAAATTGGCTGCGATGTCTTCAAATTCCAATGCCCTGGATTGAGCTGTCCATTGCATACTATTCTGCTGTCAAAAGGATCTTCCTAGAGAGGCAAGAACTGGCTGGTTTGCATGTGGTGAACAAGCTCAACGCTCCATACTAGAGCATTGACGAGCATCCTGCAGAACCTTTTTATTTCCTAAGGACAGTGAGTTGCATATGCCAAGATTGAAGAGAGCCAGGTGGTACGTTCACCATCAGCAGCTGATCAAGTTTAGGAGGTAAGTAACTCTCCTCAAGTGTGTTTGACAGGCTGTTTGTTTCCTCGGTCATTTCAATAAAAAAGAAAGTGGACTATTGCGGGAAGAGGCTCTCCTTGGGTTCCATGAGAAAGCTCTGGAAACTAGCAGGTAACTCCTCAGGTTTTGTGTTCTTTCGGGTGATCTGATCTTGTGTCATGCCACTCAGGCCAGGAAGCACCCGGCACTGACCAATGCAGTGGGTCAGCAATTAGCATTTATCTGCTTGGCCTTCTGTTGTCCTCTTCTTGTGAGTATGCCAGGCCAGCAAGGAAACGCTTGGATTCACTTGCAAACATGACCCAGGGGGGAGGACTGGTAATTTTATTTCATTTTTTATTTGTTCTTGCCTTGGTGAAAAGCTTAGTTTTAGTTGCTCACTCCTTGACGTGATTCCATGTGAATAGCATACCAATTTTCTTATGTGCCAGAATGTAGCTGGTTCAAACTATTCTCAGTTGTGGTGAGTTGCTGATTCAATCTTTCAAAGTAACAGTAAAACCAAATGATGAACAGAATGTGGTAGAAGTTGCAAAATCCTGCGATCTCTTTAGGCGAGCAGCTAGACAGAAATTGGGCTTGTTGGCCTTGGTGGCAGTGAAACCTTGGCAGCACCAATGGTAAAATTCAAGTATAGAACTCTAACATCCATTCTTGCTTCCTTCTCTTGTTCTTTTCTTGCTTGGTATTGCTCTCATGTTTTCCATTGCTTTCACTTATGCTCTTTTCTTTATTAGTGTGGCTTTATAATGGAGATGGTCCTTCCTAGTCTGAATAACACCAATGATATTTGTCATTCATGAAGAAAGGAGCATTTATCTCGACAAACATCGTTACTTTCGAGCTGAGTCCCAGTCCAAGTGAAGATGGCAGTGATGATCCAGCAGCAATTCTAGAATGCAAGCAGCCTGATCGAGGTGGGGCTTCTAGGATTGGTGTTGGCATGGACAATTTTGCTGTGTCATCGAGCTCACCAGGTATGTGTGCCTTTACATTCTTAACTCCTTTCATTTGCTCACTTTGTGTATGTTCTAGAGAGAAAGATGACAAGTCATGTTTTTCTTGATCAAATGAGTGAGGTAAGAGAGGTCTCTTCCCTTTTGTGCCATTGTAAACTACACATGTAGTCTTGTGATTATTTTTACAAACTGCTGTGGCATTTAAGTTGATGGCTCACAATCAATACAACTATTATTTTTATTGTTATTGACTCTGATATCTTTGTGGCACTTTTCTTTCTCATTGATGTGGATCACTTACTGATGTTTGATGTTTGTGTAGGAAAAAAAGATGGATCGGAACATGAAAATGTGAAAATGTGAAAATGAAGTAATCTCAGCACATATAAGGGTTGCAGGTTTAATCAACCTTAAACTCATGACACTGTGTCCAGGTAATTTATGGTAAAGTAGAATATGTCAAATTCTAGAAAAAGTAGTTGTTCTTATTTCCAATGAATGAGCTTTTGGAGGTGCTTGTGTGTTTTACAGCCCGTTTTTCCTATTGCAGGTCCCCCTTCTTATTCCCAGGAGTGGCAGAAAGGCTGGGATTTATTTATTTTGGTTTTTATGGTTGCCATATTCTTGCAGTGACCTGGATGGGATACAATCCTGAAATTTTGTGTTTTATTACTTTTTAACAGTTTTGAAGCCGATCAAAATATCCAGTATTTGCTTGAAATTTCTCAACGAGGAGTGCACTGCCAATACAGCAATGGTGCTCTTGAGTTATTGTCACTGGAGCCACTGATATGAACGTGACTGGCCACTCAATTAATCAGACGCCATAGTTGAGTGTCAATGCTGTACCTTTATGGGGTTCTTCCTCCTCCAAGTTGTTCACTGGAAGCAACATGGCAGTGACTGCTTTGCCGACATTCTTGAGATTTTTAAACAAGTGGTACTATGAGCCAGTGCTCAAGCCAGGACGGCCTCCACTTCCACCGGGTCCACTTGGATGGCCCGTCTTTATCAACATGGCTGCTTTTCTTAGAGCCTTCAAGTCTGGATTACCATACTCTTTCATGGGTCACTTCTTGGTTTCAGGTATAATCAAGTGGGTTTTACAAGGCATTTCTGTTCTAGCAGCCCACCATCCTGGTTGCCACACCGGAGGCATGCAAATTCGTGCTCTCCAAAGACAGCTTTGAGACAGGATGGCCAAAGAGCACTGTTGTGCTCATTGGACGAAATCTGTTTGCGGGATTAACTGAAGAGATCTACTTGAAGCTCCAGAAGCTTACTGAGTCACTGTGAACAATCTCAAAGCTCTTAAGCAGTATATGCCCCTATAATAGCATGCCTTGCAAGGTGGCCTATGCAGTATAAGATTGTTCTTCTTACCGAGATGAGAAGGGTATGTTTACTTCCTCTTTGTCTTATTTTTCTCGTTGATACTGGTTTTTTCTGATATGACAGTTCACATATCTAACTGTCCTCTACATTTTATATAGGAAAGACTCCAGTCTTGATGTGAATGAGATTTTCTCCTTGTACTGTCAACCAAGGCATTCAGGCTTTCCCCATCAACTTCCCCAACACTGCCTACAACAAAGCCTTGAAGGTAAAAGCCATATGCATTGTCCTACATAGTTTTGTGATGTTTTCCCATTCTCAGACCAGGTGAAAGGTCATCAAGCTTATCCAAGACCTAGCGAAGAGCTTCCAAAAGCCACAGGAAACAAGCATTCTTTTGTTGCTCATGGATGAGCTGGATGACAAAGGAGAGTCTCTGGAAGTGCTGAAATCATAGACATGCTCAACATGTACATAAACGCTGGTCACAACTCGATGGCTGATGGTTTCCTAAAGCAAAATCCTGATGTGCTCGAGAAAGTGAAAATAGACATTTACAATTTCATACAATCTTTCATCTTTAGGCCACTGTAAAAGTTTCAAAACTTCTGTAATTAAGAAAGAAAAAAGTATTCTACTAAATTGTACCTCATACAAGATGATACCCTATGTATTCTCATGCCTCCACTATTCTAATTCACCCCTGTCACTTCTGTATTTTGGAAGGAAATGCTATTTATGAAAACTCTGCATTTATGTTTACCCTTTGCTCCAATGGACCTAATGAAGACATGTTCAAGACAGATTCAAACTGTCAGGTATTCATCAAGAACCATTAAATTGCACATCATCTCTTTAAGGGAAATTTATGAGGTGCTTGTGAGGCTCTAAAGTGTTAACTTCCTCTGGATATCTTCCAATAATGGAAAAAAACCTTTAAAACATGAATGGTACTTTTTTGCTACTTCTTTCATGTTTTATAGTAGTTAAGTTACAACTTCTGGAAATCTATGAGCAGCATCTGAGGAATGTCTAAGGAATGAGAAACTGTAAGGTGTAGTATGATATTTTCTTGTTCTAATAAATAGTTAAATAGTAGTACATTGTACTGCCTGTTGTAGCCTTTGTGGCTTTGCTTGACTACAAAACAATGCTTACAAGGTCAGAATGACACAAGTAGATATTTCATAAAGATGTCAGTCTTTTGCCACTTCACTCTCAAACAATGAAATCAGATATATGAATCACCTAAGACAAAATGTGGATAATATTACCTAATTATAATCCTAATGAACCATAGTCATCTTTATAGATATTTAATTTTTGAGTTGTTCTACTAATTTTTAACCTAAATCACTTTTCATGAGAAGTTCTAAGTATGCTTGGCTAAATAGACACTTAGGAATTCCTTCCTTATGCTCTTTCGGCCAAGTACAGATGCAAAGTCCAATTTACTAACACTTGAATAAGAGGGGCTAAGGATCTCGTGAATCCTGCCGGAATCTTTATAAACCAGTATTTTTAATATTTTAATATTTTATTTCTATAAAGTTTCTTTCTTCTTATTCTAAGTTTTTCTTTCTCAAATATTTTTTCTCTTCATCATTAAATTTTCATAGTAGTTATCTTATATATTATAAATTAAAAAATGTGTTACATACTCTTGATCTATTGGTCACTTATATTCTAGTTAGAAAGGTTTTACACATGTATTAATATTTTTATTTTATAAAATATTTAATATAAATATTTAATAAAATAATTTTTCTATATTTACCAGCTGAGTTGTATTTTTCTCACAAATGTGGCATATAATTTTACTCTATCTCACAACCATTAACGTTTTTAGTAAAATACTTAATTTATTATTTGAACTAACAAGGTATTTTCCTTATGCTTAGGTATGGATTGATATAAAACACTATTGAAACAAAAGATAAAGCTCATGTAAAGCTTTAAGACAAACCTGTATTAATGCTTTATAATAAAATTATGCATTCATGTCTCATATATGACATGGTATCTAATATGGTATAAGCTATCTCATACATATACATCTATCAAATCCATTTCTTAATAATATCTTAGTTATATGAAAATTTCAAAGAAAATAAAAATTTAGCTATTAGCTCAAAGAATAACATAAAATTATAAATTATAACATTACACTTTTAGTTGCAATGAGTTTGATAAAAATCATATTAGATTAAAAATATTTATAATAACATATTCTACTATTATTGTGGCATTGTAAAGAAAGAAAAGATATTTAAGAGTACATTAAACAATTTTTATATATACTAAATCCATAAAAAAATTAAAACCAAATCAAATAGTCATGTTTGAAAATAAAAAAAATTAAAATTAAAAAATAATTATGATTTTAGGTGAATTATCAATGAGAGTAAATTCAAAGAACAAAAAATAATGTTTTATTATCTTCTGCATAATATTAGTTAACTTTATTTAATATTTCTAATCAAAGTGATATAAAAGTTTAATTTGATCAGCTTTAAACTTACAATTTTATATTATGGATTACAACTATAAATTAAACTACCTGAATGAAATATTTTAATTTATAGATAGAAGTATTGATGGTTTTAATGTTGCATGAAAGGAAAGGGTGTAGTTGATTAGATAAGTGTTGCTTCTTAGAAAGGAATGAAATAAATATTCAGTAACAAATAATGACTTTCTAATGCACTTTATGCTCATCACATTCTAATTCTATAGCAACAGATGTTTCATATAAGTTCAAGTACCAACTTAGAATAGTTGTTAGCACTCTTTAAAGTTAAAGGAATCCCTCCCTTTTGGAATAGCATTTAAAAAATAGAGTGCCACATGATAGCTCTAGCAATGAAACTCACAAATTTATAAACAATTCAAAAATATGGCATAGGAGATTTTATAGTATTGTGCTAGGTAAATAATATCATCAAGGGTAGTTGGGGCAAGTGTATGCACAAGTTTCATAAAATCTTGATGAAGTACTGAGCACAACATTCCCAACTTGATCTATTTAGAAATATTGGGTCTATATGTTAAGGAGAAAGTTCTAATTTACATGAGTGGTTGCACTCAAACCATTGTACCATTATAATGCCGTCCCTTGAGACATATGAGAAACTTATATCAATGTTGGGCATCATTAATTATCATAAAATGATCAAACCCACTGTATGCATCATCCTCAAGATTCCCATTGAAGAAATTTAGCAGGACGCAAGGATTGGCATCAAAGGCAAGAGAAGTTGCACTATACACTATGAATATTACCATCAACTAAGTTTCATTATTCAATTGCAACCATATATGTAGTACATATAGTTTTCACCCTTTATCCTATGGTGATTTACTATAGGATAACCACGAAGTAAAACCTAAACTCTTCATATGCCACGTGTCACCTGCCATGTGCCATATGCCACATGTTCAAAGGACAATGGTGCGGAACCCAAGTTTCAGGGTCTTGGGCCAATGAATGAAAGAACAGAGCTAAACTCCTAAGCATGGAGCCAAGGAGCGAAGAGACAGAAGCATGGAGTGACTCTTGAGCATACAGCCCAAGGAGCGAAGAGACAGGAGCACGGAGTGACTCTTGAGCATACAGCCCAAGGAGCAAAGGGACAGGAGCACGGAGTGACCCTTGAGCATACAGCCCAAGGAGCAAAGGGTAGGAGCATGGAGTGACTTGGAACGATCCTAGAGTATCCAACATCATAATGCTAGAACCAACATGTAAAACGAAGCTAAATGGAATTTGGCGTTATTTCAGCATATCGGTGGCCTAACCTAAGGATATAGGTACTCTACCAACTAGCATCGTATGTAACTTTGGCTTCGACCCAAGCCGGATGCATAACAAAGACAGACCCCAGAGCCTCCCCGCCCCCCTCCCACCCAAACCAAAATTGCTCATCATCTCCACTAATGTGGGTGCATGGAATATAGAAGTGTATTCAATTAGCCCAAAAACCATGGCTTATATATAGGAGTGCGTGGTCTGGAATTTAATAGTTACTATGCTAATAATAGTAAACAACATCATAGCCATAAAACAGCAATAATCCTTTGTAAATATTTCTAAATCTTATAAATTTATTAAGAAAAGAATAGAGCTTTATTTATCAATTAATCAAAGCACTTCTAAAAGATGTCAATCTCAACCTTTAATAAAATATCTTCAATCTTTTTATGTTAATTTTTTTGAGACTGTTTGGAGGATAAAGATAAATAAGTAAACCCTAAATAAAAACTTTTTCTATGCTAATATTAATTTTATTTAAAGGCATTAAATCTGTGATTAACACAACAACTCCCAAAATTCATGAAGTTAAATGCTCTTGATGTAGCTTGGAAATGAGACACTCCATGCCATTAAAATCCCTCATTGCATTATCTTTCCATAATAGCTATGTTAATCATTGCAAACATATGCTCTAAAAGAAAAGCTTTTTATACAGCTGTAACCTAATGGCTAATCCAAAGGGAAACATATGGTTCTCAAAAGCATTTCTGATATCTTTTTTTTTTTATTAATGAAAATAGGCTTAGTGTTTATTTAAACTACTCAAGTAGGGAGAGAATTCCACTTTTACACTGATTACTTTCTAGCTCAAGTATATATAAATTTCTTTCTGCCATTGTTAGAGAAAAAGTGTGTGTGTGTGTGTGTGTATGCTCAAGACAACCTTAGAAGTAAATAGTAAATTAAGACATTGATAGTTTTCTCAATTTCTTATTACAAAATGTTATTTCTAGTTTGGCCACAAAGTACCTTTTAATATATATAAGTCCAACATACATACACAACCAAAGTTGCACAACTAACCAACCAATAATAGAAACTTATTCTTTCCCATATGACTATTCTTTGCTGTAATATAATAGTTCATATTCACCATATAACTTGCTTTTAAAGAATGAATCCATTATTGTGTTTATAATTAATGTTTCATTTTTTATCCATAACAGTTTGTTGCTATGAACTATTAAGCATTTCTTAAATCCAACATATATTCTCTCTAATGCCATTCAGTGTCCCCACAAATTTGTTCATGAATCTGATAAAAATTGTAGCTTAAGTAATCTATTATACTTTGGTGTACTATCTCCCCCAGCAGAGCTGGGATCCCAGCTAGTTTTGTAAAATATTCCCACCACTCTTGGAATACTTTTAGGTATATTCTTCCTCACATGGAATAGTATATACCTGGTATCTAATATCCATATCAATCATGATTAATGCACTAATGGAGCCATGCATGGATCATGATCCCATTCATCCAAGCCATTCTAGCTGTAAGATCCTGCCATGTGTCAGCTGATGTGATTGGCTTTGCCTATTTTCTTGAAAGGGGGCTGGTGCCAGGTCTATGGGTATTATATCATGGCCAAGTGATCCTTTAGATAAGCTCTCATGAAAATCCTTTGCTCTATTTATCGCATTATGATGGAAGTTGTATTTTAGTTCAAATGGATATAATCCAAGTTCAAAAGGTGGGCAAGATTTGAGTTCTAGTATAAAGTTCATTTCTCTTACACTCTATGTTATTTCTATGTAAGACTTTTTCAGAACCAAACAAAGGGATGTTTAAGGTTCCTTCAAACCTTCTAAATCTCAAATTGACTAGTGGGGATAAGAAGATTTGTCTTGGGATTTGGAACAAGAAGGAAGAATACCCCATGCCCTTAGATCTAGACTTTTTTGAGCATTGTGAGCTAGGCAATCTCTATATTATAGATATGTAGAGAAAAAGAAGCCAAAAGATAACTTTGTAAAAGTAATAATTTTCTCTTATTAAAGTTCATATTAGTTCTGTAATCTATAAATTTCTAGTGTCCCATCTAGTGTGGCACAATGGAGGTGTTAGGATGCAGAGCATAGCTTAAAGCACTAAAAATATTCTAATTCCCAAAATATTCCCCTATCTTTGTATAAAGGCCTTGTGAGTGAGTGAGGGCAAGTGTAGCACACTTTATTTTTCTCCCATTAAACTAACTGGAAAAAGGACAATTACTTGATAAAAGAGTTCTTAATGGTTATTTTATCCCCCAAGATTCCAAAGATTTACAGTGATAGTATATTCAAATCTCATCTCATAATGTGGTATTGGAACAAATGGCACGAGTTCGATTCCCATTGATTAGTGGCTATTTATAAATATAATATACCCTTGAGCAAGCTATATTCCTACCCCTAAATTTGAAATCATATATATTGGGCATCCATGCATACCTTTCTCTTGGTGGAGCATCAATGGACAAAAGCATCCACCATAGAACTGCGGTACGGGTGAATGACTAGTTGTTTCACATGGAATAGTTAGTTTACATAATGGAAGGATTAGTAGATTCAGTGTGGAAATGGAAGTGTTAGTTCCTCTTAGCTTAGTAGAGGTTGTTAATTAATTTTCAATGAAAACATTAACATATCTGAAGGGGGAGTGAGTGTAATGCATGTGATCATGGGATGAGATTTGGATATAGTGTCACCGTAGATCCTTAGAACTTTAGGGGATAAATGGGGATAAAATAGCCACTAAAGGCTCTCTCATCAAGCAATTCCCCCCTTTTCAATTAGCTTAAAGGGAGAAAAATAAGGTGCACTACAGCAAAAAAGGCATTTAAGGCAATTGAAAAGAGCTTAAGTTTGTGATAGAGAGCGGCAAGTGATCACCATCAAGCCCTATGGTATCATGGCATTCATCTCTAGACTCTTAGAGGAACCTCTAACACAAAAATGCTTAAGAGGCCACTTCTAGACATATTAAAGAGGCTTTCATAGCTGTCTTTGAGAGTGTCAATAGTTGATGGAGACATCTCACTGTGCGAGATTTTATGCATAATTCCTAGCTTTGAATAGTGTTTTGAGGATTTTGTGAGGTCTATTGGAACCACAGCCTCTCTCCTGTAAAACATGCATATTATTGACACAGCCTCCTCTTCAATTGCTTTTTGCACCTGTAGACTTTGGCATTGGTTCTTTTGTCATCAATGCTCTCGTTGATTCCAAATCTAGGAGCAATGTGATCTCTTTGGATGCATCCGCAAGAGTAGGTCTCTAGAAGCATAACTCTGATCTTGAAGACATTTGAGAACCACACTATTATCCTTGCAGGCATTTGCCGCAGTGTTTGAGTTTATGTCAATGGGGTGGAATCTTTTTTGGACTTTGTGGTGGTGGACTACTAGAAGTTTAGCTCCAAACCTTTGAAGGACTCCCTAATCCTTGGACGAGTTTGGCATGATCAGGTTTGAGGCACCACAAACTAGTCATTCGGCACAATGGAAATTAGCGATAGTCACCAAACTTTTTATCTCTACAATGCTCACGGACACTCTCTGTTGGGAAAGCGACTGTCTTAGAGCCAGTTGATATGCTCCGAGCCAGTATTCTCTTCCTCAACACGTTTTCCCCACTCACTGACGGTTGTCTTCCCCAAGTTGATTGAAGATCCATCACAGCCCGAGTTCAATGTGTTCCAATGCAACACAATCATTATAGAGGCTCCCAAGCACTTAGTTTGATCAAAGTGATGGCCAGCTTTAAGAGTCACCAATCTTCTGAGTGGAGGCTGTTTCGATGATATCATTTTTTTAGAGTGTGGACCTTATGTGGAGGATCTCCCCTTAGTTGTAACTTGGTCTCAGAGCCTTTAGTATGGGACTCTAGCAAAGTATATACATCCTATGGTGTCAAAAACCTTTGAAGAAGGAATGATGATTGTGAGCAAGAGCAGCCCAACCTCTTTATTTGAGGATCAAGTGGTAAGTGACCACGTGGTTAGTCAGGCCTCTTTATTTGAGGACCAAACTACTCTTACTTTCACAGATTTCCAACTATCATCACTTGCAGTCTCTTTGTGCCATGCTGCCGACTTCCAGCTTTCTAACATGGACAAGCTTCATACTCATGACATGGAGATCCTTGCCCTTAATGAGAAGTGCAAGGCTTTAGCTGAGCAGCTTCTTGCTACAAAGAACAAGATTAAGGTAGCCATTGACTCCAAAGTTCCCAATTCAATCCTCTTTTCTCCTAGACAATTTGTTTTTCTCAAAGAATTCACTCCTTCTTCCAAGTTCTCTCCATAGTGGCTTGGCCCCTACTTTATCTAGTGCCAAGTGGAAGGTGGGTCCTATGTGCACGCTGATGAAATTAGCCATGAGCTTCCACATACTCACAATTATTGCTACCTTAAAGCATTCATGTGTTGACTTCTTTCTCTTTCTTTTTCTTTTTCCCCATCTTCTTTCACCTCTTCTCTTCTATCTTCAAGCTTTACTACCTTGGACCATGGGTTCCAACTTTGATTTCAGCCACAAGGTTGCATGAACTCCTTTCATGTGTGAGTTTTTATAGGTTTTTAGTGAGTTCTCAACTATTTTTGGGATCCATCACCTTTACTTCATCCCACCATTCATCACCTTCATCACCGCAAAATCACACTCCAAGATCACACATCACTCTCTACACATTGTTGCTTATTCTTCATGATTGATACTTGTATTAGGATCTTGCCAATTTCATCCACTTTCTATCCATGGTACTCAACATGCATTTACATCACTCCACTATAGCTACAAATACCTTTTGATAGTAGTAAAAATTATCCAGGTCCAACATACCATTACAAGTTATAGCTGCGACTTTACATCATTGTGACCTACTAGCATATTTGGAGTAGTTTTTCTTTGAGCCAAAATCATCTAACACATAAAGAGCACTCAAGCCACTTTCTTGAGCAAGTTGTTGGCTGCCAACACTTTTTCTCAAGCTCCAAGCATCCATGAATAAATGCCACCACTAAATAAACACCGTTTCCAGCACTTTGCACCATCTACAGTAGCTGCGACTTCTAGTTTCAGGCTGTTGCTATCAACTTTCCCTCTTCACTATCACAACCATTCATCCCCACACTCTTGGCCTCACTCATCCCTTCATACTTTCACCATCTTCACTCACCTTTGCATTTACCACCACTGGGCAATGCATCCATCACAACTACCTATCCCAAAACTTTTCAGGGCAACCTGAGAGTTTGTTAAAGGAACTTTGCACAAATTTAAGGGCCTTGTGGTTATGATTCAAGTTCAATTCTTACTATCCTTTTTTTTTTTTTTGCACCTCTTTGTTTTTCTCTTTTGTTTCTTCTCTATCTTTTTTATTTTGGGTTTTCCTTTTAGTCCCAAATTTTACACTACTTCCTTCACCTTTCACTTTTTCTCTTGTTTTCTCTTTGGTTTTCTTCTCTATTTCGCATTGTTCTCTTTTGGATATTTAGTGTAGCACTTCAATATAACTTCTACAACTTGGTCATAGATTCTTTTGAATATTTTGATTCCTAAAATATTCCTCTATCTAAGAGGGTATTTAGGGCAATTGAAAAGAGCTTGAGTTTGTGATAGAGGCTTTGAGAGCTAGAGTTAGAGACGTTCGAAGATAACCTTCATCTTTCTATAGAGGGTGGGTTTTAAAGTGCTTTTAGAGCTAATCTAAGAATGCCCATGGTATAAACTTCTAAATTTAAACTTCATGGGAGGTCATATAGCCCAGTACTATTCAAATTCAACCAAAGGATGCTTAATCCTAAGTATTAAAAGACCTTTAACCAAATGAAAAAAGAAGGTGCACTCTTGTTCATATGATTTTTCTTTTTATATTTGAACCCTTATGGATAATTTATGGAGTCAATTATCCCAATAGATAAGTGGGTTTTAAAGTGTTTTTAGAGCTTCCTTAAGAATGCACATGGTGTAAGCTTCTAAATTTGAACTTCTCGGAAGGTCATCCACCCTAATACTAACCCAAGGACATTTAACCCTAAGTATCCCAAGTAACCATAAACCTCCTATTTCTTTTATATTTAAACTCTTATAGATCATCTTAGGAGTCATTCTTTTTAGTTGTTTATATATGGCTTTATTGGCTTTATATAACTCCTCTTATAGTGCACCATTTTCATCTCACTCTTTTGTTTATACTTTCAGTATGACATAAGAGAATGGCCATATTACCACACCTCCTAGTAAGGCAAACAAGGATTACTATTTTCTAAACAAGTGTTTGATAAAGAAAATGGTAGTGGGGGATTGATTAAGCATAGAAAGTCATGCTAGAAATCTGAAAGAAGAACATAAAGAAAATATACCTTCAATTAGTTCCTTGAGCCAAGATCAATATTGCTTGCTCACACTACTATCAAACCTCAAGCACTTGAAGAATTCCCTTTGGTAGGATGATATTCCATACTTGAAACAATTATAACAAGGTGTCCATCCCTATATTTGTAAGAGCCCCTATCAATTGCCCACTATAGTGTAGCTTTCTTCATGGCTCTATAATGATGAAGTGCACACCATTTCTCCAATTTGTCTTAGTTCATAGAATAGTGTTCTCCACACCACTGCCCATATGCAAGAGTCCACCTTTTCTAGGTAGCCCACCATGATATTCACCAACCTTGAATTCATGAAGATTGAGGTGTGTGATTGCTAAGTTTTCCAAAATGCTATTGATGGCCTTTTGGTGGGCATCCTCCTCCAACTCGTGGACTACCCCACACAATAGGTTGGTAGCATCTCATATCCCAAAGGCACAAGACTTAAAATCCATCTCAAACACACCACTATTAAAGAGTCATCTATCATTTGGAATAAGGATCTTGTTTGTTTCAATAGCAAGTGTGGCAATTGTGCACGGTTGGGAGACCATTGCATTGCATTCAAAAGCTTAGAATAAAAGCCAACAAATAAACATAATTTATAAACCAACTTGAAAATAGTCACTGCAATGCAAATTTATTAAGACTTGTTTATCAAGTCTTTGTCTTTTTAGTGTATTGTTGTGCTCTGCCTTGACATATATAGATGCTAACACAAACCTCCATCCTAGTAATAAAACAAGCTATATGATTGCAAATGTCCATCATTAAATGTAAATTTTTAAAACATTTACATTCCTCTAAACTAAGGCTCCATGAAACTCATTAGCATACACTACCTTTGAGTTTGGACTTCGCAACTTTAGCTTGAAGCTAAGCATGTTTTGGGGAGCTATCCAAACCATGTGAAACTTAGATTTTTTATTTGCATAAATCACCAATAGATTTGTTAATTTTAATTTCCTTCGTGCATTCTTATATGATGGAAGCATTGCATTCTCTATTATAAACCTTGAGAGCTAGTAATATAAAGTGTTTGCATTCTCATGTAGTTTGTGCAACTTGTTGAACTTGTCTATATTGCAATGCTAGAGCCTACAAACAATGCTAGAGCCTACAAACATGTCTCATTCTTGCCAATATGGCATGGAATTGACATTAAGGACACGTCAAAGGAATTACTCCCCACCAAGCCATTTGAATTTTGCATGGTCTCCTAAGATTTCCAACAAATCCTCATCTTCCTATGTTGATACTCTATATTTTCCAAGCACTTTATGCTTAAGCCAACATACATGTGTTTTATAAGATCAAGATCATTTGCCACTATAAGCTTGTAAACTCCTGAGTTTGGATTTCCCTGGAGGTCACCCAACCCAGTAGTATTTAAACCCAAAGACACTTAACCCCAAATATCCCAAGATCCTTAACCAATTGAAAAAGGGGGTGCACTCTTATTCATAGGCCTTTTCCCTCTATATTTAAACCCTTATTGATCACCTTTCAAATTGTTCTCTTTGGTTGTTTATAAATTTTTAGTATATTAACATTATGTAAGCTTATGAATTTAGACTTTTTGGGAGGTTATTTAGCCCAGTAATATTCAAGGACGTTTAAGCCCAAGTATCCCAAGATTGTTAACCAATTGGAAAAAAAGGTGCACTTTTGTTCATAGGCTTTTTTCCATTATATTTGAACCCCTATAGATCATTTTTCAAGTTGTTCCCTTTGGTTGCTTACAATCCATCACATTTCTTTGCAAGTTCACACCCTCGTAAATAGAAGCTGAAAGCCATAACTCCCTCAAAAGCCCTGCTCTCTTGACACCCTACCTCTCGGGTCGAGCCTAGCTAAAGCAAACTAGACCTACCAAATATATAGTGCAATTCCCCTAAGCCAACCAACAAAGTTGGACCTGAGACCCCTTTGATGCCAAATATTAATCAACATATGGTGCGATTCTTCTAAGCCAATTAAAAAAGTTGGACTTGAGACCCCTCTAATACCAAATGTAGGTTCATGAATTTAGATTTCCCGGAAATCACCCAACCCAGTATTATTCAAACCCAAGGATGCTTAATCTTAAGTATCCCAAGACTTTTAACTGATAAAGAAAATGACTTAAAAAACAATCTATAAAGGTTCAAATATAAAGGGAAAGGGTTTATGAAAAAGAGTGCACCTCTTTTTCCAGGTTGCTTACACAATATATCCTTCATAACTCTAATTTCTTGGAAATTAACCATATTATTGATAGCCTTAGGCTACATGGCTAACTTCAATAGAGCACAAACCATTCTTGAGCTCATGAGTTGAAGAGTTGAGCTCACGAGTTAAACTCAAGTTTCAAGTATAGTTTAATACAAACATTATAAACTTTAAAATATTAAAGTTATGGTAAACTTAATAATTTTACAACTCTCTACACATTAGATAGATAAAAATGTTCTAGAGGACACTTCTTGTTCTAACAATTCAAATATTTACTATATGCTAGAATAGGGATATTTGTTAGAATGTAAAATGAGATATTTGCAGAAAAAGTATTCTTATTACTTCTTTAAATTTGTACTCTAGCTAGTAAATGTTAGGTTTGTTAGAATTTAAAATTATTAAATTTAAAGTAAGATTTTGTGAAAGGCTATATAGTTGTTTGAAAGAAAAAAAAAACAACCATTTATATAAGCTTATTGCATATAAAAAAAAGACTTAATTCTTCTCTAAAATACATTCTTGAAGGGTTTATTATAGTATAGTATCTAGAATTTATGGATTTTCACTTGCACTTTCATTTGAAGAGAGGGAAATACACACAAATTTGTGAAATCTAGTGTTAGTAAGTTCAACTTATGCAATCTTTCTTCCCAGGGTAGTAAGTTAATGGTTAGGAGCTACAATAGTTGTCCTATGGCACAATATAACTAAATCACATAAAAAAAAAAGAGAGGATAGTGAAGATAATGATTATGAGTTGGAGATAAATGTAATGAGAGAGGATGCAACAAATTGGGTGAAAAAGAATGCCCTCTTACTTATTTTAGAAAACTACAATTTTATGACTTTCAAGAAATGCCTTATATGTTTTCTAGGTTCTAATGGAGACAATGGCAGTGATTAATATGATGGTATATATGCTATCAGGACACACTATAACATCAAACACTCGAAAATTTACTATGAAATATATTTTGAGATGGTAAAGACACAAATGGAGATACATGAGTACTATGGGTAGTGTTGCGAAAAGAACACTCACAAGTATATGAAATGAAAAGTAAAATGAAAAAATATTCATTTATTAAATATATAAAGTATAATAAATTTATATTATTGATAAAGAATAAACATTGATAGTCTTGACAAGTCTAGTTAGCTCCAAAAGTTTTTTGTAATTCAATAATAGAAGCTTGCTTAGTCTATATGAATGTCGACTTTAGAATCATGGTGTAATGTGTTGATAAAGATGTAGTACATATGCTTGCAAGAAGCATATATGTTCCTTTGTTCCTCACACTTAGTAAAGTTTAAATATATGCAAGAAGGAAAGTTCTGAATGACAATTGTGTACTCTTCACCATCTATTTTGACTATATACTCTTTTGCAAGTGCATTGATATAATTTGTGGAAAGAATATCACACTCAAACATTTGAGCCAAATTTATTTTACCTTACTTCTGCTTAGACAAGGTACTAATAAATTTAACTATCTTACGTTTTATTGTTGGCCTCTTATGCATCTTTGTGGGAACAATCCCAATTTTATCACTCATGTCTTTAACTCTCCTCTCAAGATTAAAACTAAATTTCTCAAGGTTTTCAATATCATCCAAGGTGAGTGCAACCCCATTAACAATCAGCCATTCTTTAAGTACTATATAAGGTTTAGTCACTATAATGTCTCTAAGCTGCTTTGTATAGTTGGTATAGGTGTTGCAACAATACAACTAGCACTATTTCAAATATTCTACTTTCTTTCATTCCCCATAGAAATATAGGGTTGGAACAAAAGAAGTAAACTTGTCACCATGGATTTAGACCCAAGATGTTGCTCTTAGAAACATTCCCACACACCCTTATATTAGATTTTGCTAGCACTTAGTGGATTGTCTATTGCTTCGGCTTTATGTTACAATAAATAATTTCAACCTATTGTGATTCACTCTTTTTATTAGTCACTTGAGGTGGCTTAATCTGGGAGTAGTGTCTTGGAGCAGAATGTTATTCAACATCATGCTTGTAAAAGTTTTTCCATCCAAAGTCCATGCTAACATCTTCACCAGCAAAGGAAAAACAATACTTTGAGCAAACAATCTTTATATCACTAATAGAAGTGGAGAGTGTATTCCATACATGTGTTATGGACCACTTCCTTAATTATAGTTGCCACCATTTGGGCTAGTGGAGTCAATTTTCTTTTCATCTTATTATATAACATCACTTTGTTCCTATGTATCTTCCTTCTTTGAATGCTAATGCTTTTGAAAACTACTCTACAACACATATCAAATTTAATAAACACACTTCATATAGCCTTATATTCCCTTTCCCTACCTTAGAGGAACATTAGCTCCACTACTTACTTTTGGAGAGATTCATAGTTGGGGTGTATGCAAGGTCCTTAAGTGGTTGATCCTAATGAAAAAAGTGATATTAAGAGGCAATAAAATGAGAAGAAAAAATAAAAATCAACATAAAAAGAGTAATGTCCCCATTAAAACATTCTAACTTCCCACCACCCTAATCATGAGTCAAATTGAAGTAGGCAACTTGTGTCTATATAGCCATCTTCATGCCACCACATCTAGATTTCATTTGCCTTTGCTTTATGCTCTTTTTTAGAGGATGTAACTTACCATTATTTACAGAACTCCTTAAACACTGATTGAAACTCTAGCTTGATAAGATGACAATGTTGGTTTAGGCTTTGAGCCCAATGGAACTTATAAGTCTTTTCATGACTTTCCAATGGTTGACCATTTCGAAAAAAGTGCTTGGACACCATTCCAATTTACATTAGCCCCATTTGCTATAAAATTGCAAAAGTTTGCAGGCTTACCAATCCGCTTTAGCACAATATCAGAGAGAGACTTTTAAAATATTCTTAGACTATCTTGTCTTGTACTTTAAGCTCTATTGTTGCAATTGTCAAGGTACAACATAGCCTGTGAAAACATAAATATTACAACCATTTTAAAATAATGAGAATAAAATTTACCTTGCATCATATATGTTAGCTCCTATAGTTGTCCAAAAATAATGTAAAAATTACCTTAGGTTATATATATGAGCTCCCATAGTTGTCCAACATAATACGTATGTAAACTTCTAAATTTAGACTTCCTGGGAAGTCACTCAAGGTAGTAGTATTCAAACCCAAGGACACTTAACCCTAAGTATCCCAAAATTCTTAATTGATTAAAAAAAGGGGTGCACTTTTATTCATAGAAGCTCTATTTCGTTAAAGTGGGAATTGTCATTATCCCACTTGTAAAATAAGGTTTCCAAACCTTTATATAGTATATAAATATAACAAAATTCAACTGCATTGAGGCACATGCCATTTTATTTTAAACAAGGAAATGTCTACTCAATCACTTCTCCTCCCCCTGCCACTGCTTCACCTCTCTCTTCTCCTTGTCATCATCGTCCAATTTCTTTCCATCCTTTTAATATTGGCTCAGTTGCTCCGAGTCTAGGTGGAGCCCAAGTCCCCATTCAATCTTTACTTTCCCCTTATTAATAAAACAACTTCGTAGACTTCCAATAACATGCTGTAACACTTCTAGTATAATGCAAATCCTCTCAAAGAATTGTCTTTTAATATTAATACAATGGCATGGAACCCCATGCCATAATAAGTTACATTTTTAAATAAATACATGCCATCTCAGACTGTTATTTTTTGCCTCCAACGCCTATACAATAATCTTGGAATTTCATCACTCTCCACACTATCAGGATTTAAACCCAATAGTAATGCCATCTCTTCTCTAATACGTCCACGCTCATGTTCAGTGGTCGAAGAACCCATCCGGTTGAGCAGATTATGGAGATGCGGATAGTGCTTGGCTAGACAATATACATGCCATAAATGATGACTGGTGTCTGTCCGATCAAATGGCTTCTGATATACCGTTCCATCTGCCATTTGGTTGATTTCTGCAGCCACCTCCTGGACTGGCCGGTTCTCTATCACCATCGCTCCAAGCTATTTTGCAAGGTCCCCCAGAACATACGGTTTCTTCTCCCTAGTTTCCATACTGCAAGAGATGGGGTGCACTGCATATGTGTGCATGTTCGCTGCAGTTTTAATCGGCGAGTCATCGATGATGAGGATTTCACTTGAGCTAGCAGTCCGGTTCATCACTACAGCCTCTGGCTTGACGAAGATGGGCTTGCTACCCCTCACATGGACCATAGTCAAGCAATCCTCCTGCGTTAGGAGAAAGTCAAATGGTAATATTACTCGCGTCTGATCGTGCATCATCTGTAGCAACGTTAATGCATTGTGGCGTATCATGGATGTCCAAAATCCCAATTGCAAATTGAACCCGGCCCTCTGTTTTAAGTGTCACATGGTCATTATTAGATCCCGCAGTTTCTCCCGTGTGATTAATGTGAATCTGTCTCTTTTGACCAACTTGCGACCGTAGGCTTTGGAGGGTGCAATGACATTCGAGGACGAGCCACGCTCATGGGAGAAAAGGACACCGTTCAGATCAAAAATGATACAGTACCTTCGCCGTGACTCTGAAATGAAATGCGTCAGCATAAAAAATGGTACAAGTCAATTTTACCATCTACAATATTAGTGAATGGTGCTCCCGATGGTCGTTGAGAGGGTTTTGGTCGAGGAAACGTGAAGGGCAGAAATACTCTCCTCTGCAATGTGGGGTCAATTGCATCCGATGGCATGTGGGCACATGCCATTTCAGCTGTAGACTCTGGTACAACTGGCTCAACAGTGGCATGGGGTGGTTCCGATGGCGTGTGATCACACGCCATTTCAGCTGGTGCCTCCGTTGGCAAAGTGGACATGACCGAACAGGCAGCAGGGGCGGTGTAGGGAGGTTCCAACGGCGCGTAGTCAGACGATTGGGCACACGTTGAGTCCGTTGGAAATGAGGATACGACCGGCTCGGCGGCTGGGGCGGCCTCATGCGGGTCCAATGGCGCCTGGTCACCGTCAGTTGGATACGTGGACAAGATTGACTCAGTGGTATGGGCAGCATCAAGTGGAGCGTGGTCAGCTTGCTTGGCGTTGATATGGATAGTAGCCTCCACCAGCTCTGATGACTCTTGCAGGCAAGTAGAGTCCACTGGCGGATCCATATGCATGTCCAAATATCTCCCTTCGATTGAGATGGTATCCTCCCGTGCTACTAAAAACAAACTCATTAGCACATTGAATCGACTATACTGTATTTACCATCAACTGCTATTGAGGAACTAGGACCGATATCACTTGGGCACACTGCTGATTCTGAAGGATTGGACATACGTTTCGACCCTTGCTTGGCACTATCCTTCCTCGATACTAAAGGCTAGAGTTTGTATCTTAATTCAACTGAATAATCTCTACTTACCATTTGCTCTACGACCTACATGGACAATGTTAGAAATGGTAAAAGGTTAGGAATGGATGTACTATTATTTACCTGATGGTTTGTCTTGTATGACCTTCCTCCGCTGCTCTTTGGCCACCTTAGGCTGGCCATCGTCATCATCATCGTCGTCATCGTTATTGTGATCGTCACCATTGTGAGGACCATCCAAGTCCTCTTCGTCCTCCTCTTCTTCGTCCTCCTCTTCTTTGTCCTCCTCTTTATCCTTCTGCTCTTCCTGCTCATTATCTTTCTCTGGCTCCTCATCCCCCTCCTGCATTTCTTCCATAGGCTGCTCAGGCTGGATGGCTTGTTCTTCCAGGACCATCTTGGGAAAATCATCTGGCCGAGTCTCCATCTCAAAATACAAGACATCCATAGCCTGTTTTAGTGCGTGACCTAGGACCGTATCCTCACCCGACTGTCTTAACATGGTTTCTGCACGTTCTTGCACCCTTCGAAGACGACGAGATGAGAAAAACGTGGCCCTGACTTGAAAAGCATCCCTCATCCATTGTACCTCTCCATTGAGATTGGAGAAGGGGAGTCTGCCATAGGAATCTGAGTCAGGAGGTGGTGACTGCCTGCTTTCACTCAGCCCTTGATCTGCAATGAATGGCATGAGCACACACGCCATAACCGCGAGGCATTACCTATCATCTTTTCGTTGCCCTTCTTCCTTTTCGAATCAAACGCCTCTGATCCCGACGACTGTCCAACGTGCTTTTGCTTTTTATGACCACTGTCAGTTTGAGCTTGGCTGGTGCTTGCCTGTTTTGCCTTTGAAGAAGTGTCTCCTGCAAGGAATGGCATGAGACCACATGCCATTGCAAATATAATTTGTACCTCCTTTTTTCCTATTGCTTGTCTGTTTGTCCTTCTTCGACGCGCCACCAGTGTGCTTTTCAGTCCTTGTGTCTGAATATTCACAACGATCTATAATCAAAATGGCGTGAGGCCTCACGTGACCTTACCTTGTGCAGGTTGTGAGCTCGGCCCAACATGGGTATCTTCAACAGTAGCTGTTAACGCCGTTTCAGCATCTGGGGGTGGCCACGCTCCTGCATACAGAGCTTGTGAGATAACATTTAAACTTAAAGTGCGTACTCACCAGGTTCGCAGAGAAGATACTGTTTTTCTTTGGCAACTGTAATTATATGCTCCATTGAAGTCACCTCTTCAATGGAGTTTGTCACCGCAACACACGGGACACCCTTGAGTAGTGCGGCTCGAAAAAATAGTCCGCCGCAGTTGTACTCGACAACGCATTTGCCCTTGGAGTCGGAAGTAGGTGACCCACCCGCTATTGCGTTGAAGACCCAGCTGAGCATTTCCCATGCTGCACCTGGAGCTTTCTTTGGATTCGAAAGCTCCATAGCCGTCTTCAGTTCCTCAGGCACGGGTAAATTGACCTCCCTCAGATCAATTCGATTGGCCTTATCGAACGAAGCTGGGAAGTCACTCCAGTCCCACTCTGCTGCAGGACCAATAACAAGGGTGAGTGTGAAGATGCGGACATTCGTCGGTATCTTCTTCTTAGCCATTATCCCATGGATCTCCCGCATCTCCTTGCCTTTCAACCGAGCCTTCACCTCGTTCAAGGCCTTCCAGAACTTGTGATAGGATTCGGAGTCATAGATCATATAGTGGACTGAAGATTCCACCTCCGCAAGTCCCACCATTAAGTTAATGATGGAGCTGACTTTGTCTGCATGAGTGATCTCCTCGTTTGTGAAGTCCATCACACAAAAGATGTTCTTGACCTACTCATCTCCGCGGGAAACGATGCTCCTCCACCTTTGATCCTCATCCGAATTCAAGTATACCCGGTAAGGTTCTCGATAGGCCTCTGCTGCGGGGTCGAGCTGTTTCTGAAGCCGGCAGTCGACATCACTCTTAATGAAATTTGGATACTGATCCAACTTCTCAGCTTTACTTTTCGTGGCATCCCGCAGTAGATCGATGAACTTGGGGGCCCCCTTCACGTACTCGTCGATGTCTTCATTTGACAAATCCAGCGCTTCCATCATCTCTTGCGTGGTGTCAATGCTCACCCTCTCCACGGCCACTTGCTCGAAGATCTAATCCTTCAATAGCGCACGAGCTCTCAGAGTCGTGCACAAGTCCTCATATGTCACAATATGGCCGGGAGTCATTTTGGTCTTGTTGAAGACTACTTCACCACGTAGAAGAGCATTAGCCATTGTCAGAAGGTCGTCGTCGTCTAGAGACCGCGAGAAACGCAAGGCGTTGAGCTTCAAATCATTGGGCTTCTGGCCGTCCTCCACACCCATTGAGTTTGGCAACTCCCCATCATGGTACCTCCTCAGCACATCTACCCATTTGTCAAAAATAACTATTGTCGCGAGTAGAATGTTATGGATGCTGAGTGTGTCATTGACCCCTAGTGTTTTCGAGAGAAGACTCGAGAATTCCTGCAATGGAAATGGCGTGAGGCCACATGCTATGCCACATGCAACGAGGCTTACCTGCCAGGTGCTAGTTGCTAGTGCACGTCCTTGTCCTGGTTTTTGTGGCTTCTTCAGTTGAACCCAGAGCTTCCGTGTTCGTGCCAATGTCTCGTGCAGACCCGATTTGTAGCACGTTTCTTGCTTGACATTCTGCGTGTGGGAGATGTATATGATAGATCGGAGGGGCGAGTTGCCTTTTATCAGGCGGACAACTCTTGTCTTGAAGACTTTCTTCACCTCCTCGCCCACCATAATATCCACAACTATCTCTTGTATCGCCAAGCTAGAATGCTGCCCGGAGACGGCATAGAACCGGATGTTCTGATCGTCCAACACCTTCCTATTGATCAAGTCTGGAAACCTCGTCTTGCCCTTCATTGTTCGGTAGTAGGGGATCACGTCTGCGATGTCGGGTGTTACTGGACTTGCCAGCATCTTCTGCTCAGTTTCTCCACCCACTCATCAGATACTAGCCTGTGGTTGTATTTGCTTTGGATGTCGATATGGCTCACGTCGATTGTATATACTTTGTTGGAATAGAAACAAGTACTATTATCTGCGATGATTTTTGCTGCCTCTTCTTGCTCTTTCTACTTTTTGCGGCTCTTCTTTTTGGTGTTGGTAGTGTTCGAACCCGAGGCAATGGCATCACCGAGTAGCTTCTTTTTTGGAGGAGAGTCGGACGTCGGCTTGAGCTTGACCACCCTTTTCTACTTCGGGGTAGTTTCCAGATCGACCCCCTTCCCCTTCGCTTTGCGAACTGGAGGCACTCTCAACGGCTCAATGTTGGAATATAGTTTTTGAACATCACCGCAGGTGAGGTCCATGGATTCCATGTAATCTTCATAGACCCGCAGCGTCTTTGAAATTGTGGGCCTCCTAGACAACCTCTCCCTAGCTCCCTCTAGGAATTCCTCATAGCCGCTGCCCCCCTCCGGGAAGCCGGTAGGATGTGCAAGGTGGATCTTGAAGGCAGACACTGTCTCTACCACAAGTGCCAGTCCATATTCTTGCATGGAACTGCATGGAGTGTCTGTCACTTGGATGAGGATCCCCATGCATTCTTTTCTCCCACCATCTGTGTTGTACAGCCTCAGATCCTCGCCTTCCATCCCGAAAGTCCAACTGGTGAGCTCCTCCCCCTTCTCTGCATCCACATTGACAGTGGCTGGAAGAAGAACGCAATTCCTCGCCTGTTCAGAAATGCACAATAATTAGAGCTGACAAATGAAAAGCTAGTAGCTGGAAATAACGTGAGGCCACACGCCATTCACCACTGCATCAGATGTCTTGAGGCTGCATCCTAAGATGGCGTGAGGCTACACGCCATCTGTAACCGGACTGCACTCGAGAGCCCAATCGGTGCATGCCAATGTTGCTACTGAATGGCATGTGGCCTCATGCCATTTTCTACTTGGCCTAAAAGACTTACCATTTGAAGCCGAATGGAGGCGTGACAACCGGACTCGCTAGCGAATGTGCACTATGTGTGCAGCGGATCGTAGCAGCAAGGCTACTCTGCCACTTACAGTTGGAGAGTGGCGCTGAAATCTCCCGGGACGCCAAGTGGGCTGCGTGGAGTGGGCGGCGGAGTTGGCGGCGAAGTTACAAACTGGGTGTGTCTTGAAGTGGACGCCGATGCACATGAGCGCGATGCGAGCGCGAGTGTGATGCAAGTGCGAGTGGACGCCGATGCACACGAGAAACCTGTAGAGAAGTGGGAGCGCAAGTGGGAGCGCGATGCGAGCGCGAGTGTGTGAGCGCAATGCGAGCGCGAGTGTGCGAGCATGAGTACGAAGCAAAATGCAAAACCTAACCTCACACGCGCGAAATGTCACGATGGTTGGTAATCCCGCCACGTCATCATTCCTCGGACTTGGGCGCCACCATTAATTTCTGGATCGCCGCGCGCATGCGTGAAATCCAAAAGAAATCCGCAACGTCATCATTCCTCGGACTGCATGCACGCGAAATCCAAAAGAAAGATCATGATTGGGATATCATTTAATACCCTCACTATATTTATACCATGCATGATTGGATATTCCAAAGCATCTTGTATTTCCAAAAATGCCAGATGTTCAGCTAAATAAATTGTCAGAGGATTTGATGTGACGTTCAAGCGTGTGGGCTCATGCAATTTTGATCCCAAAAAATGCACCAAAAAATGCTCGGCATCATCTGGCGTTATCTCTTGAATGGCGTGGGGCCGCATGCCATTTTCAGGAGCACATAGGAGTATATTCCTAGAATATTCTGACACGCGCGAGATTGTTTTGAGTTTCCTGGAGATCCAACCGTTAGATCGTAACTAGATTTTACAGAATGGTATACAATGTCCTTCTTGATGACCCTGCAAAGAAGCATCTCGATCGGACACCACATGAGACCACACGAGCCTTACAATGTTTCAGGGGCATTTGCCATAGATCCGGCTGTTATTTTGCTCCAAGATTCTACAGTTTGGTGTGCATTGACCTTTCCATCGACACTGCAAAGGGACATCACAATCAGATGCGGGATCACAAGAAACCAACTTCACTAACTCTGGTTTCACCAAGATCTACGTAAGGAGTTATGAAATGAAAGGACCCTCTCTATTGAAATGTGTTTATGGTCCTAGGGGCATTGTGACATATCAAAGGATTTTGCATCAAGTTCTATATTTGCATGTTTATCAAGCTACTGAATTGCTAAACCCTAAACCCTAAACATGTGGCAAATGCTGCGTGAAGAAAGATGCCCTTTCTGGGCAAATGCTGTAAGAGGCAGATGCCGAGCAGATGTATCTCAGGCTAGCAAAGGGGACAAATGAAAGCTAGCTATAAACATGACGGGATGCAAATAGATTACTAGGCTGGTCTTGCAAAAATCAAAAACCATAATTGAAAACATTGAAAATGCAAAAAGAAAGGTTTATATATTTTTGAATTTTAAGCAACCAAAGGAATGTAAGTAGGGCATGTGTTTGTAAGTTTAAAAATGCCTCAACCACTTAAATTCCCAAGTAAATAAAGCTGTTTCTATTTTTGGTACAGGTAAACTTTATAGCGTGTGGGCTCATGCAATTTTGAACCCAAAAATGCACCAAAAAATGCTCGACTAGCATTATTCTTTGAATGGCGTGTGGCCTTATATTGCCATAAATGGACGTACACACACAGCATAATTATTCCTTTACACGGCGAATAATCTTGGCGTGGATCGCTGACACGGCATAGCAAAGTTCGAATCACTGACATGGCACAGCTGGATCGAGGCAAGGACATGATGTGACAAAGTTCAACCTCCGACAGCAAAGTCTAGAAGCTACTCAGTTTGAAATTTGTCAAAGGAATCATAAGATCTGGTTTGTCAGAGGATTTGATGTGACATTCAAGCGTGTGTTATTTTTGAATTCTCAAACTCATTCCTAGGTCTATCATTTTTGTGCGCCGTGTTCTTGGTTCCGCTGAGCGCAGTGAGCGTTGCTTGTGTAAGCGGCGTTGTGAGCTGTGGTTTATGCGTCTACAAGCGGTTGCGGCATTGTGAGCGCCATTGCGAGCGGCAGTTTATGCGAGTGGCAGTTTGTGCGAGCGGCACTACGAGCAGTTGCGGTGTTGCGAGCGGCACTATGAGTAGTTGCAGTGTTGCGAGCGGCACTGTCTTTGGTGTGGCTACCGCTTCCTCTTGATATTCGGCACTTGTGCTTCCTGGTATGTTCACCATGGAATGGCTTAGGACCACATTTAGAAATGGCATGAGGCCACATGCCATCTTGGGCCCTTGCAATTTCATGGCTAGCGTATTGTCATGTATGTTTTTACTTGCCTGCAGCTGTGTGTATATCAAGATGGCATGAGGCCTCATGCCATCTTTGGCCCTTGCTAGCCTATTGCCATATTCATTTTGCCTTGCTGCAACTGTATATATTTTTGTATGGGTGACTAGTCACACACACAAAAATATATATAGTTGCAACAAGGCAAAAGGAATATAGCAACAGGCTAGCAGGGGCCAAAGATAGCATGAGGTCTCATGGCATTAGTGGTACCACTAATGGCATGAGGGCTCATGCCAATTTTGTGAATGTGAAATTTCACGTGGGTGTCAATAGCATGTTTGAATAATGGCATGTGGCCTCATGCTATTTGGTATGTTATGATTTAGGCCATTCTCCAATCATTTTTTGTATGGTCTTAACTTCTTTTCTACACTTTCAGAATGGCCTTCAGGGTTGGGGAAAAAATATGCAAATGTAGCCTTGTGATGACTTCAAGTATGCTCCATGGATTGCCTGAGCATAAAATCCAAGGCAAGAGCCATGGTCTAGTGGAGAAAAACCCTCTAAAAGTAAGAAAAGAAGCTATGAAAGTAAAGTGAAAGAAAGGAAG
Organism: Selaginella moellendorffii; assembly: GCF_000143415.4. Lineage (NCBI taxonomy): Eukaryota > Viridiplantae > Streptophyta > Lycopodiopsida > Selaginellales > Selaginellaceae > Selaginella > Selaginella moellendorffii. The sequence goes on along the minus strand of NW_003314303.1, from coordinate 326,745 downwards.
TAAACGAAAAAGAAGAAAAGAGGAATGCCTCACTAGATGAAGTGTTTGATGTGAGAGTGGTTGTGAGCATGTGGGAGTTCACATCCATCAACACCTACTAGCATGTATGCTCCACCTCCAATGTGTTGCTAAACAAAGTAGAGGCCGGTCCAGCAAAGAGAGAACTTCAAAGGTGGCGTGAACTCCTTGAGAAGAACAAAATTGCCATCCTTGAATGGTTCAGCAAACCACTAGTGATCAATGACTGATTTGATTTTCTGCTTGCCTCAAAGGAGATGTTCAATCATAGCTTGTCACTGTTCTTCCAAGGCAAGAACCTCCAAGTCATGTACATGAAGCTTGTCCTCATCACTAAGCTGCATTGCTGTTGCATATCGAAGCGAAAGTGAGAGTGATAGCACCTGGATCTCCATTGGAAGCACGGCCTCTATCCCATAGACAAGAGAGAATGGGGTTGCAGATGGATGTCTTGAAGGATGTCCAAAGGCCCACAACACCATAACCAAGTGTTCGTACCAATGCCTTGGGTGATCCTCCATAAGCTTTGAGATGATTGTCTTCAATATCTTGTTGCTAGACTCTATTTGGCCATTGCACTCAGGATAGTAGCTACTGCTCTTCATGTGCTTGACCTGTAGCTGCTGGAGAAGATGTTGCATCACTTGTCCAAGGAAGTTGCTGCCACAATCGGAAATCAAAACTACAGGAACTCCAAACTGGCAAACGTTGTACTCGTAGACAAACTTCACTATAGACTATTGATCTGCCTATCATAGAGGGATGGTCTCAACCCATTTCGTGAAATAGTCTGTCGCCACAATGATGTATCAATGTCCTTTTGAGCTCGGTGGGTTGATCAGGCCAACAAAGTCAAGTCCCCACTAAAAAAAGGGACCCAGAGAAGTGACAAGCTAGAAAGGAAGACGTGGAACATGGTTTTGGGGGTTGAACCATTGGCACTGCCCACATGCCTTTGCATAGTCCGAGCTGTCCTGGTGAATCTGAGGCTAAAAGTAGCTATGGTGTAAGAGGAGCTGTGCTGTGACCCATCCCGAGAAATGCCCCACACAAGAGTGAAAGCACGAAGGAGCTCAGGGACCTCATGTTCACCCACACACAATAATAAAATGTCTTGAGAAGTCCTCCTATAAAGGTGTTTGTCAAGAAGGCAAAACCCCCATGCTTGGATCTCCAATGCCTTTTGTTGCACTGGTGAGGAATCTATTGGGAACTTGCCTGAATCCAAGTACACTGCAATGTCCTATAATGCTGCTGGGATCACAGTAGCTTTAGCAACCAAGAACTCGGATCCATCACACGCTTCCACCACATGTGAAAAGTTGGCTGGAACTCTTGGATGGTCACAATCCAAGATAAAGTATGAGGATTGTGAACCAATCACTGTGAAAGAAAGGTCAGCATGTTAAAACAAACATGGAAATGAATACAAGCTCTAGCGAGAAAGTGACAAAATTGCTCCAAAGTATGAACAACAGCCATTGCTTCATTTTCCACATCCACATACTTCTTCTCACTCTCATAATGGGTTGTAACCATAAGAGTGTCCTCATCTTCAAATAAAGATGCTAGGAACACCATATCCAGCAAGCTTGTCTTTGGCAAGTTGGGCAAGGATGTTGCTGTTGAATCCAAGGCCTTTGTCTCTTGCTCTTTTTGCTTCTAGTGCTTTGACCACTCAATGTTCAATGTGAGGATTGAAGCCAAGTACTCTGCTAATAAGGGAAGATCCTCCACTGAAGTTGAGTCCAAGTCTAGGGCTGAATCTTCAATGCAATACACTTGGATCTGTACCGGGGACTCTAAAGAGTTATAACTCACTTGAGCATGTCTGATTGGCTTGATTCTTTCTACCAGTTAATTGTCTGGATGTCATCCTTCATCTTCAGAAAACGGCATGACAAAATACACTCAGAGTCATCAACTACAGTGATTTTAGTGGGAAGATGCTGCTGTGTGACATCTCAGAATGTGGAAGCGGTCACCCTATAAGCCTTGCCATCAAATAAAGAGGGCGTGGCTAGAGGTTCAGCCTTACTCTCAAATAAATAGAGTGAGGTTGAGAGATGTCCCAAGCTATCTAACTCACCTCCAACAATGTCGATCACATTGCATGAAAAAACATTTATCACATAAATGGTCAACTCCACTGCCAACTCAGGGAAAATCTCTGTGAGCTCAAGAGGAAAGTGTGGTGTGGAGACTATCTTAGCCTGAGCCTTTTGGGCATTCTAAGAAAGAGCTCTGCCATAGTTGTTGAGAACACTTTCTTGAGCTAAAATCCTGGTATGGGTTAAGTTCTTTGGGTATTCACTTTTTTTCTTCTATTTTTCTTCTTTTTTCACACTTTTCTACATTTTTTTTTCCATCATAGTTTAGTTTCACTATATGGTTTCCCACCAGGTTTTCCTCCCTATTTTCAAATTTCACACCTACCTCTTTTCTTTCTTTTTCCACTTTGTTTTCCTAAGTTTCTACTATTTCACGCAGTTACCAGCACTTGGCATCAGCAGCATAGGTACACTCTACACTCTTTGGAACGTTCTCACACATCTTGAGTTAGCGTAATCCACCATAGTTACATGTTAGGGCGTGGCCACATAAGGAGTGTGTGAGAGAGAGTATAAAACCCTTCCCCACAAGAGCAAAAGTGGGGGGTATTTGTGAAAAACATTGGAGCATTTCTTGTGTTTGAGCAAGCATTGGGGAGATGCCCCTCCTTCCCCCAATAAAGCTAGAGGTTTAGTCAAAGTTGAGTTTAAAAAGAGAGTTTACAGGGACTAAGGATCAAACATGTAAATCATCTTTTCTTCTTCAAAAGATGATTTAGCAATGAGGTGTGATTTCATTGCTTATGTTCATATTATGTAATCAAGAGTCCTTATCTTGATGCATGTTGATAATGATGATTTTACAAGTGGTGAGTTATGGGATGGATAATGGTGAAGCACTAAACCATTTTGTCTAGACTTGCTATTAAGCATTAGGTTACAATGCTTAATTATTTTTTAGGGAACCTTGCTATTGCTCCATGAATAACTTGGTGTTGGATTAGTTTTGAGTTTAGTCAAAAAAAGAGTGGTATGAGGTTGTTTATATTGTGAACAAAGTTAGTGGTGTTGAGTGTTAAAAATCTCTATCAGTAGAGTGTGGTATTTATGTTACATTTTGTCAAATTAAGTTAGTGCTTGATACTCACATAAACTTTTAAAGTAATAATGTGGGTTTGTTCATGGTGTTGCTTTGATTGATAATTAAATTGTTATGATTTTTATATCATATCCATGGGATAGTGAGTAATGGGTTTACGAAGTTACTTGGTCAAATGATGATCAACCTTAAAAGTGGTTGACAGTGAAGCTAGTGTACTTGCACATAGTAGGTTTGACTAAGTTCTTAATGATAATCCATTATGTTAAGTTTAAGTTGGTATCTTGCTCCTTAAAAATTTGCCCATTAGGTTTTGAAAAGGGTTGGATTGTTGATTTATTCATTAGCACTTGAAGTAGATTATTGGATAGTGAAAATGTGAAGTTAAGGCATTGACATTACTAGCACTTGTGTTAGTGAAAGTGGCATTGTTGTTTTGAATGATAAAGAATTTTCCTTAGACCTTGATTTTTTATGTTATTTTTTTTGTTAGTGTTTTGGCTTCATATTGGATCTTGAAGATGATTAAAAAAAAGTGTTAATGCAATATAGATATATGAATATATGGTCTTCATGATCGAGTCTTGGGTATTCATTTATATTTTGCAGATGTCAATGTTGAATGTTGAATATATGGGTATGATGTTCGATGTTTAATCATACTATTGGGTCATGAGAATTAATATTATAGTGAATGTATGTGAAGTTGTTGGTAGAAGGAAGTTGGTTGAGTCTTGAAAGTTTATATTTTTAGATTGAGAGTCATTCTTTCTTTAGGATGAAAAATTTTTCCATAAATTTTCTTACACTTTTCTAATAGCTAATCTATTGATCATTTTGCTTGAATTTTTTTTTGTTTTTGTAAGCCATTATAAACTAATGAAAGAGTTGGACTTCACTTTGGTTAGCTTAAACCTTAATATGTAATTTATATGATGCGACCCAAAAAGGATGCTGACTTTTGAGGCTAAGACAATTAAGTTATATAACGTTTAAAGTTGGTGTAGTAAAGTAATTGTTACACTTTTCTAGAAAAGTGACCTTTGTACCTCTTTTTTATAGTGTTATGCTAAGTGGTAGGTTGCATTTTGCATTTCATTAAACTCTATAAAAGTAATAAATTCTCACTAATCCTGATTTGGTTTAGCTTTTCCCCTTGGTTGAGGATAATGATGTCCAACTTAATTGTTTGTAGTTAAGATGTTAGTACCTGTATTATAGTTTTGTCTATGAGGAAGTTGTGTACCAATATGAGTCCATCTCATGGTCTTCATTTTAGTTATGACTAAGTACTCTTCATGCATAGCTAGCCTCTTTAAGACATGCTTAGAGTTGTTGGTTAAATGTATTAATAAGCTTATTGCTATAGAAGATGAATTTATAGAGGATTTTTTGGTAATCACTTGTTGAGCATAGCTTTATTATGTTTAACTTTTGGATTGATGTCGACATACTCTTTATTAAATTTGCATTATGAAATTTAGCTTATGGATATATTAAGAAGAATGTTGTCGGTTGTACCATAATTTCTTCTTTAGTATTGAAGTTAGTTCATGCAAAACTTGGCTCTAAGCTTCTTTGAGTTTTTTATTTCTTGAGTTTTATACATATTGTTCCATTTGTTTAAAGTTGTTAGGGAAGGTAGTTTAGCTCATTAGCTTCATTATTGAAGTTAATTTTTGCATGTAATAATCATTAGTGATGATTGATTGTCATTTAGGATAATTAATTATCCTTGTTAAAGGTTTTGCTAGATTATTGTTGATATAGAATAATTTTCTATTCTTCGGAATAATATATTTTTTTTTTGACAATGATTATGCATCTATATTGATGGGATGATTGATGGTCTTTCATGATAATTAGCTATTCTCTTTGATGACTTATGACTTTTTGCATTACGATATGTTCTTTGTGATTTGGTCTGGATTGGTCTTTTAGGTTTAAAATATCAATAGGATATTGCTAACGTTGCATGAGCAACTCTGGTTCTTTGGTATTGTTAACTAAGATTTATTCAAATTAGCTAATGCGATAGTTGGTATGAACAGGTGTGCAACATTCATTCTGTTATATTAATTATTGCTAAGGTTGGTTGTAATAAATTTGGATGTTATTTCTTTTGGGTAATACATTTGCGAGCATTTTGCCTATCTGTCAATAATATTTTGTGTTCTTTTAGTTGTTTTTCATAAGTTGTTTAGCATGTTGTCTTCAATCTTTAATAGTTAAGTTTTATCATCGAGTGGTATTGATGATACATTTGCTATTGAATTTTTTCGGGTGGTGAATTTTATATTTTACAATTATGATGATTTTGACGGTTCTGTACTCTAATATTGGTTTATCAGATGATAACTTACTTAGAATACTTCTGTGTTCTAATCTAAAATTTATTCACTAATAATTAAATGGACTAGCTTCAGCATTTCGTGTGCATGGTGAAATCTCTAGTCATAGCATAACTACTATCAACTAGTCATATCACCTACTTCTTTGTTGATGTTCCTTATTTCATTTAAAAGGGTGTCATTGTATAAATAACTTTAATTTCTTATTTATAGTAGTCTATCTAAACCTTACCAATGGGTTTAGTTTGGTTGCTCATAAAGGTTAGGGCCTCTGGCTTTTCTCTCTATATCACCTGTGAGTAGAGGCATATTAGTCTTTTGTAAGCTGGGTGACAACCAGAGCAGCAAGGGTAGTTAACTCTATTAGTCATTTCCTTGTCGGTGACAGCTGGAATATGTCTGAGTTGGTAGTGCATTTGCATTAGATAGAAAGGTTACCTTAACGCATTTAAGTTGGTGCATTTCTTACCAAGTGTGAATACCGTGAACTTTTTCTAGACTTGTTTCCTTAGAGGTGTTCTACACTAAAGTATGCATCAACAAAGATGTGGATCTTCCCTAAGGGGGGTGAACTTTTTCTGGACTTGTTTCCTTAGAGGTGTTCTACACTAAAGTATGCATCAACAAAAATGTGGATCTTCCCTAAGGGGGGAGAGTGTGTGAGACACAAAATCCCTAGGCCCCAAAGTGGAGCCGGAAGGGCGCCACATGGTAGTGGCCGAAGCGAGAGCCAAATGAGCGTAACACGTTTGGACCAAAAGCTCCAACTTGAAAAGTCAAGAGCGGGAGTGGAACTCCCAACGAAGTGCTCGAGGAACGAGCACGAAGCGAGCAAAAGGCAAGGCTCCAAAAAGGGACCCAAAAGGACCAACACATGACACGTGGGAGTGTCCGAGATGGACTCGAGTTGGAGTCCAAAGTGGAGTCCGAGATGGACCCGAGTTGGAGTCTGAAATGGAGTCCGAGATGGACTCGAGTTGGAGTCCAAAGTGGAGTCCGAGATGGACCCGAGTTGGAGTCCGAAATGGAGTCCAAGATGGACTCGAGTTGGAGTCCGAAGTGGAGTCCGAGATGGACCCGAGTTGGAGTCCGAAATGGAGTCCGAGATGGACCCGAGATGGAGTCCGAGATGGAGTCCGAAGTGGAGTCCGAGGTGGACCCGAGATGGACCCGAGTTGGAGTCCGAAGTGGAGTCCGAGATGGACCCGAGATGGAGTCCGAGATGGAGTCCGAGATGGAGTCCGAGATGGGACCCGAGATGGACCCGAGATGGAGTCCAAGATGGAGTCCGAAGTCAAGACCGAGACCGGAACCGAGACCGGGACCGAGACCGAGACCGAGACCGAGATCGGGACCGAGACCGAGACCGAGGCCGAGGCCGAGACCGAGCCCGAGCCCGAGTCCGAGTCCGAGTCCGAGTCCGAGTCCGAGTCCGAGTCCGAGTCCGAGTCCGAGTCTGGAGCCTGAGAGGGTGAAAGCCCAAAGCGTTCGTCTCCCAGACCCTGGGGGGTTTGGTGAGCTCCAAAAGTATAGTAGGGGGAGGACTGCAGTGGAGCCAGTTTGGCCAGGAAAGGCCAGTTTGGCCCAGGAAGGCCGGACCCAGTGTTGGGTGATGAGCTGCCCACTGGGAAGTCCAAGACTAGAGTGAACATGGACCGACAAGCGGGGTAGCTTGGTGAAGTGTTCAAGAGCCGGCTCTAGTTCCCCCGGGAGATCGACTGGCCGATGCTCCCAGTCCAAGTGTGGGTGGCACTACCTACTTGGATACCTGGTGTGGCTCAACGGAACCCGCTCTAAGCCCATGGCTAGAGCACCCAAGGGCAGAAGGCGAGGAGAGTACCCAGGTGGCTCGCGTAAGGCCACGGTGTTCCGAAATGTTGTCCCAAAGGCCCAGACTGTGGAAAGGAAGAGGAGCAGTCCTCTAGGGTAGTGACCAAGGACACAGTTGTGTGGTGAGGAAGTCCCAGAGGACTGTGGGACTTAGTGGTCGGGCCTGTGGGTCTCGATCCAGTGGCAGTGTTGGCAAACACGACCAGGGGCAGAAAGGGACTTAGTGGGGACTGACAGAGGGATATTGGGGAAGGCTATCCCCTTGTCGGTGGGCATCCTAAGGATGCTAAGGAGTGGATCTGAGATGACCACTCACGGATGGTTTGCCTAGTCTTGGAGAGCCAAGACTGTGATGCAAGTGGTATTGGACTACCAGTGTGGCAAAGGTGATTGGGCATGGCCTTAGCGTAACGGGCTGCTATGTCGGTGGCACCTTTGAGTGTCGGTCATGGGATCGGACACGTGGAGCACTTGGACCAAGTGTAAATGTTGAGTGGCATGGATGCCATTCTCAGGGCTAGCAAGTCCCAAGTCCTGGATTGGACTTATGGAGGTTGTGAATGAGACTCCTCCAAGTGGTCAGAGGTGTGGTTAAGTGACTAAAGTAGAATGGAAAATTTAGTCGCTTACAGAGTGTTGTGAATTTGACTGCGAGTATTGAAAATTACTTGTCGCTTAGCACTTTTGGATATTCTTTTCTTACTACTATAATAATAGGATAATTGCTATTTATAGAAAGTGTCTAGATTTGTTAATTTGGCATATTTACGAAATGTAAAGATTGTTCTAAACACAATGGTGGTGTTCAAATTTGCAATCTAATGCCATTCCATATTTAGTAAGTTTTGAGTTAGTCTTAGAGACTAACTCTTGGTACTAAGGGTGACTAAGGGTGAAAGCCCAAAGCATGCATGTTATAGAGGGTTCCAAATGTGTAGTAGAGATAGTGGGTAGGTTGGGCATTGCTAACCAACCCAAACCATAGTCTAGCTTTCGCTTGCATGCTTGTCCTTGTTCTACATCTGGCTTAGGTTTAAGCCCAAGTTCCACACCATGCTAACTAGTGAAGTACCTATATCCTTGCGTTAGACCACTAGTATGCTGAAATAGTGCCAAACTCCATTTGGCTTCATCTTATATGCTAATCTTAGCCTTGGGAAGTTGGACACTCTAGGACTATTCCAATGTCATTCTGTACTTTTGCCCTTTTGCTCTTTAGGCTGAACACTCAAGAATCAATCTATGCTCCAGTTCCTTCGCTCCTTGGTTACAAGCTTGGGAGTTTGGCTCACACTTTCATTCAGTGGCCCAAGGCCCTAAAACTTGGGTTCCACTCCACTGTTCTTAGACATGTGGCATATAACACATGGCACATGGAGGGTTTAGGTTCTGCTTCGTGGTTGTTCTTTAGTAAATCACTATAAGATAAAAGGTGAAAATCATGTCCACTACAATCCTGGCCTCACAAATAGCATGATATAGAGGAATACTTTTGCAAAATTGACACTTGAATTCAACAGCAATGGTATCATAGGCAGGAGGATTGATTGTAAATCTATCGAAAAATATTGAATTTCTACAATGATCTCAATTGCATGCTTCATCCACACAATCTAATTGCCTACCACAATGAACTATAGATATTATATGTTCAAAATGTTAAAAGTGTATAGTCTTGATTTTACACCAATTATGAACATCTTACTTGGTTTCCATCCCCTTTTGTTGGAATCTATATTGTTAACAAGAGGTGGTAGCTTGAAGAAAATGTTGCCATTGTAGGAGGATGGAAGCTTGCTCACAAGCCTATACAAAAACAAGCACATGTTGACTAAAAGGCATAAAAATTTAAAAGTATTATTAATAGATTTGAATAATGATAAAGATGGAGTTGGTGAATTCAGTGCTCGCACTAGCATGACTTCTTTTCTTGAACTAAAAGAGGAGGAAATGATGATAATTGACTCTTGCTTCACATTCACTTTGGCTAAAGTGCATTATAACACTTTGACTAGAGATTCAAAAACTCAAATTTCCTTTGATTTGGAATTTTGCAAATCCCATTATTGTCTACCCTCACTCACACTTGAAAAAAGAAACTCCAAGCATGCAACTATATCAGTGTCATTATGAATCACAACCTTTAATGAAATAAAGCCAAGATGAAGATCAAAACGACGATATTAAAACTTTTGGAAACAATACTTTAAGAGAATGAAAGAGATGGTAATTTAAAAAAAGAAGAAACCTCTTCATCTGAGATTCTCTATTTCTCTTTATACTACTAATGAAATATAAATTGAAATTTAAAGAGAGCAATAAGAAAAATGTCAACAATGTATAAAATAAATTTAAATCCTACAGCATATCTAACTTGAGCAAGTGTGACAATTTTAACATTATTGTTATCTATTACGATGTCTGATGCATGGATTCACATAGATCCAAAGAAGGGTTTTTCAGCATGTTAAATTTGATAGTCAATAATGATGTTAGTAATGATAATCCTTCAATGACAAATTTAATTCTCAGTATGAGTCAAGTTTTATCCATAATTGTGAATATTACTCAATGACATTAAAAGCATAAGCCTATTGTTTAGGATCTAATATAATATAAAATAAATTTAAGGATGAGGATTCATCCATTCATAGATTAATATAATATAAAATATTTCAATATGCCTTATGTATACTCTTTAAAGTTCTTGTAATAATTCCAAAATATGTAAAAAATATTAATGACAATACATCCTTTCTAGATAATTTGGAAAAAATAATATCATATCTCTAATAACTGAAACTAGTTATAGTTATTCAAATAACCTTAACCCCCCAAATTGCCAAAGTGCTAGGTACTTTGGTGGCTTAGGGAGTTAGTTGTAACGCATGTGATCATGGGATAAGATTTGAATATACTATCATTGTGGATTCTTGGAACTTTGAGGGATAAATAGATATAAAATAGCTATTAAAGGCTCTTTCATCAAGCAATTACCTCTTTTTCAGTTAGGTTAAAAGGAGAGAGATAGGGTATGCTATATGTGGTATCGGAACAAATGGCATAGGTTTGATTCCCATTGATTAATGGCTACTTAAAATATAATATACCCTTGAGTAAGGTATATTCCTACTCCTAAATTTTAAATCGTATGTATTACGCATCTATATATATATCCTTCCTCTTGTGGAGCATCCACGGATGAAGGTATCCACTATAGGATTATGATACAGTGAATGATTAGTTGTTTCATATGAAATAACTTATTTACACAATAGAAGGATTAGTAAATTCAATGTGGAAATGAAGGTGTTGAATCCCCTTGGCTTAGTAGGGGTTATTAGTCAATAGTCAATGAGGACATTGATATCTCTGAAGTATAATACATGTGATCATGGGATGAAATTTGGATATATTGTATAGCGTATATAGTTTTCACCCTTTATCTTATAGTGAATTACTATAGGATAACCACGAAGCGGAACTTAAACCCTCCATGTGCCACATATCACATGCCACATGCCACATGCCACGTGTCCAAAGGACAGTGGTGTGGAACCTGAGTTTCAAGGCCTTGGGCCACTGAATGAAGGAAAAATGCCAAAACTCCTAAATATGGAGCCAAGAAGTGATAGAACCAGACCACAGAGCAACTCTTAAGCATATAGCCTAAGGAGCAAAGGGATAGGAGCACGGAGTGACTTGGAACAATCTTAGAGCATTCAACATACCAATGCTAGACTAGCACACAAAACGGAGCCAAACGGAGTCTGGCACTATTTTGGCATACCAATGGCCTAATGTAAGGATATAGGTACTCCACCAGCTAGCATGGTGTGGAGCTTAGGCTTAGACTCAAGCCGAACGTAGAACAAGGATAGGCACACAAGTAGAAGCTAAACTATGCCTCAAGTTAATCAGCCATGTCCGACCTACCCATTATCCCTACTATACATTTGGAACCCCCCAACCCCTCCTCCCTTGAGGAACACATGCTTTGGGCTTTCACCCCAAGCCTCCCTTAGTACCAAGAGTTAGTCTCTAGGACAAGCTTGAAACTTACTAAATATAGAATGTCCCTAGATTGCGAATTTGGATACAGGACGAATACCATTGTGTTCAAGACAATCTCTACATTCTGTAGATATGTCAAATGAGCAAATTTAGATACTTTCCATAAATAGCATTTGGGATTGGAATGAGACTAACACAAAGGGCATGATAGCAAGAGTGTTTGGCAGACACGGTAAACTATCATGTAGTGATATTGAAGGACCAATCTTAATATCATGGGGGTTCTTAATACTAGCAAGTGCAAGTTAATGACACAAGTTTCTCAAACCAAGCCGAGTATGCTCAACAAGAAACATATAGGGTTCCTACCTTATGTTTATCCAATTTAAGTGCATGGTCATTGGCCAGTTTCTCAACTAGCTTAGGCGGAGATTGATAACGGGTCCAGCAATACCAACCTTCTGCCGTCGTGGCAATAAGGAAAGAATATCCGAAAGAACTGGCTAACAGGTAACTTTTGATACCCGAAGTCACATTCGCGACACTCTCCCCCCCTAGGGAAGATCGACATCCTCGTCAATGCACACTCCAGTTTAGACCATTGCCAAGGAAACAACTCTAGAAAAAGTTCATGGTGATCACACTATATGAGAAATGCACCAACTTAAATGAGTTAAGATAACCTCTTTGTCTAACACGGATGCACTACCAACTCAAACACCTTTTGGCGGTCGCCGATAAGGAAATGACCAACAGAGTTAGCCACCCTTGCTGCTCTGGGTGTCACCCAGCTTACAAAAGTGTGATACGCCCCTGCCTGCAAGGACATAGAGAGAGAAGCCAGAGGCCCCAACCCTCATGAGCAAAGAAACCAAACCTATCAATAAGGTTTAAATAGACTATTGTAAACAGGTAGTTAGAGTTGTTTATATGGTCATGCCCTTTTAATGGAACAAGGAACATTGATAGAGAGGTGGGTGTTGTGACTAGTCGACAGTAGCTACCCCATGACTAAAGATTTCACCATGCACACAAAGTGCCAAAACCAAGCTACGTATACTAGCCCAAATTCAAATATCAACAGATGGACAATATCAAAGTCAGAAACAATGATATCTTAGAGACTTAATTATCATTGAATAAAGCTTAGATTAGAACACGAAAGTATTCCAAGTAAGTTATCATTTGATAAACCATTATTAGAGTATTGAAACCACCAAGATCATTATAGTTGGAAAACATAAGATTCACCATCCAACAAAATCCAATAGTTAGTGTATCATCAAGAAAACTTAATGATAAAACTTAACTATCAAAAATTGTAGATAGCATGCTAAACAATTTATGAAAAACAAATCAAAGAACACAAAGTATCATTAACTAGCAAGTAAAATGCATGCAAATGTATCACCCAAAGGAAAGAACATTATAATTTATTAAAACTAACTTGAACAATAATCAGCAGAACAAAATGAATGTGGCAACACTAACAAACACTCATTCATGCCAACTATCACACCAACTAATTTGACTAAATCCCGGTCAACAATATGAAAGAACCAGAGTTGCTTAAGCAAGTGTTAACAACATTCTACCAATATCTCAAACCTAAGAGACCAATCTAGAGCAAAAAATAAAGAACATATAGTATTGTGAAAAGCCATAAACCATCAAAGTGAACAACTAACTATCATAAAAGAACATCAATCATCCCATCAATAAAAAGATGCATAATCATCGTCGAAGAAAGAATTTATCATCCCAAAGAATGGTAAATCATTCTATACAAACAATAATCAAGCAAAACCCTTGACAAAGATAATTAACTATCCTAGATGATAGTCAATCATCACCAATGACTGCCAGATGCAAATACTAACTTCAATATCAAAACTAATAAGCCAAAATTCCTTTCCTAATAATTTTTAACAAATAAAACAATGAGCATAAAACTCAAAGAACCAAAAACTTGAAGAAGTTTATAGCCAAGTCTTGCCTAATAATGATCACAAGTCTTGCATAAATAAACTTCAATGCTAAAGAAGAAATCATGGCATAACCCATAATATCCTTCTCAACATATCTATAAGCTAAATTTCATAATACAAAGCTAATAGAGAACATGTCTGCATCAATCCAAAAGCTAAGCATAACAAAGCTATGCTCAACAAGTGATCACCAAATAATCCTTTATAAATCCATTTATAGCAAGACATAACTCACTTTATAATAAGCACAAGAAAAATTATCAATGATTAATATATCCCAACTCAAATCCAATAAAGATTCAAATATTTCAATATCGATCACTAACTTTTCTCTTGTAGAGTTAGCATTGTCCACGACTAAATCACCTTTTAAGGAAAAGCTAAAGCTCAACCTCTACTAAATAATCTCGTCTAAAACACAACTAACCCAACTTGCCACTTAGTTCATTTGAACGTCAATATAGTTACAATAAATGCACGAATGCCAATAACACAAAGCTACAACCAAATCATCAACACTATTTGCATCGAGACTAATGAAATTCAATATCAATCCTACGGAGAGATATCTCATTTAACTCAAATCTCAACAACAATAATGTCAACAACAAGGCATCACTTCAATACCATTAACACTAGAACAAAGCTAAAAGAAAGCAAGAGTGAATCACCACTCAAAGCTTTCTAACAACCAAGCTAATCAAGGTCGAAGATACCATTCTTAGTATCCAAGACTAATCCTCCAACAATACTCAATTTTATATAATACATCATCAAGGAATGATTCACCACATCCAAGACTCAATGAAATCTAACAACATAGACTAAATATAACCAAATGATATCAACAAAGGTAGAATTGATATACCATCATGGCAAAAACCATATAAGTCTAATGACATAATCCTCCGCAACACTATCCGGTAAAGCAAACCCATCACTATTAAATCATCATCGAGCGAAAAAAGTGTTAAATAGTCCTTGATGAAGTTTATAACCAAGCAACTAACAATCACCTTTTCAACTTGCCTTCACAAGACTCAAACACTAAACTCAAATCATCAAGTCACATTCTTGTCCAACATGAATATAATACCTCAAACACAAGACAAAAGTTCATAGACAAACACATGACTACTCGAATCCTACTCAACCGCAATAAGCTCATTAATGCGTTTAGAAAACAACTTTGAGCATGCTTTGAAGAGGCTAGCTATGCACAATCAACACTTAGTCAAAACTAAAGTGAAGACCATGCGATGGACTCATATCGGTACACAACCTCCTTATAGACAAAGCTATAGTACGAGTACTAACATCTCAATTTCAAACAACTAAGTTGAACATCACCATCCTTAGCTAAAGCAAAAGGCCACCAAAACCAAGTCAAGATCAGTGAAAACTCATTACTTTCATAAAGTCTTAACAAAATGCAAAGTGCAACCTTTGCTACCAAACACAACGCTATAAAAGAAAGGCACCAAGGTCACCTTTTTAGAAAAGCATAACAGCCACTTTTCTACACTAACTCCAAACTCTATCCAACTCAATTGTCTTAGCCCCAAAAGTTAACATCCCTTTCAAGTTGCATCATACAAACTACATATTAAGTTCTAAGCCAACCGAAGTCAACTCTAACCCTTTCACTAGTTTGTATTGGCTTACGAAATTTAGAATGGTTTTTGAGCAAAGTCATCAACAGATTAACTATTGGAAAAGTCAATGAAAATTTGTGGAAATTTTTCCATCCCTACTTCCACAAAATTATGTTGGAAACATTAGTAATAACTAGCCATACCAAAGAAACTGTATAACTCGACCACTATAGTCGGCATAAACTAATTCTCCACCATAGCCACCTTCTTTGGATCCATATTGACACCCTTAGATGTCACAATATGGCCTAAATATTCCACCTCTAACTTTGCAAACTCACATTTACTCTTCTTTGCATAAAGTTTGCTATCACGGAATAACAAAAGAACTTTGCACAAATGCATCTGATGCTCCTCCGTATTCTTGCTAAAAACAAGAATATCATCTAAGAAAATCTCCACAAACTCATAAAGATAACACTCAAATACCTCCATCATCAATCGAGTAAATGAGGTTGGTGCATTCATCAAACCAAATGACATAACTAAAAACTCAAAATGCCTGAAGCTTGTGTTGAATGCCATCTTGAAGAAAGATGCATCATCCATTGCAATCTAATGATATCCATTCTCGTGTTTCACCAAGCTTGTCTAAGATATCATCCACATGTGGCATCGGCATTTTATCCTTTACTATCTTCTTGTTCAAGGCACGGTAGTTAATACACATCTGCATTGAACCATCTTTCTTCTTCACAAGCAAGACCAGAGCACCAAATAGAGACTTATTTAATTGAATAAATCCAAACTCAAGTAATTCTTTGACTTGTCATTGAACTTTTTGCTCCTCCCCATAACTTAACTGAAATGGACACCGGTAAATTGGCTGTGTTCCCGGCTCCAACACAATCCCATGCTCCACACCTCATAATGGAAGTAACCCTTGAGGAAGTTCAGATGGAAAAACATCAAAAAACTCGTCAAATACATCTTGTATTGTTACTTCTCCCCCACACATGCTTTGGTCCCCCAAGTCACGAACAAATAATAAGTAATTCGAAAGTGTTTTTCCATTATGATAAACCCACTTCAAAATGTAGTAGAGAGCATAACAATTGGAGGTTGAACTCCCTCTCCAAATTACACATCTTTAATGCTACTATACTCCAGTGAGACATGCTTAATACTTTACTTTATTTCTAGATCCACCTTCACCAACAATGGCATCCCAAGAATGAAATCCACACGATGGATATTCACAAGATAAAAAGTCTCCACAAATGTGGTTTTGCCAACTAACACTTCTAGCCCTTCTACATAACACACCGTAAAGTCTTATA
>NW_003314303.1:304992-308504 GCF_000143415.4 Selaginella moellendorffii | reverse complement strand
TGTTTTTCATAGATAATGCATACAAGAGCTGTGACATCTATGTGGAGATCAAAGACAACCTCTCTAAGCTTGAAGAGGCATATGGCCAGGTTCTGGACAGAGCCGAGAAGCATCAGAAAGGTGCTCCAGTTGAAAGGAAGGTGGTGCTGGGTGCTGCATCCACAGGTTTGCTGTTCGAACCAATGTTTGTGTTCATAGATGTTTGCCAAGGCAGCCATGTCATCATAGTGGTAGGTTCAGGTTGGAGATCTCTGAAATGGGCGAGACATGGAAGGGTATAGTTTGGGATTGCTGGAGCTCCTCTTCCAGGTCTTCTGTTCCATGCACATAGAAGCAGTTTCACTTTCAAGGCAGGAGCTAGTGTGCCAAAGCTGGAAGATCCTGCAAGAGAGGGCGAGCAGTATAAATGTAATTGCTCAGGGGATTAAAGCGAAATACTCGGTCAACTATAACGTCAACGGTCAACCAACTACCCTTCTCTTTTAAAACATAGCGCTATCCCTCGAGTTGTGGAGGACAAAACCAAGCTATCTTTTTAAAACTTCTTGCGTGCCAGGAGCAAGCTGTGAACGAAGGCGATGGTGATCTCCCTGGACCGGCTGTCGTGCGATTGCACCAGCTGCATCAGCTTGGACGGCTTGCAATGCTGAGCAATGAAGTTGCTACACGTCTGGTCCGCCTCCACGCAGCAGCACAGCAGGATCACCATCACGCTCACTTGCTCTTCAGGCGTCTTGGACTCGAGGCACTGGAGGAGATACGGCACAGCCCCCTCAGACACCTTGGCGATCGCGCAAAGGTCGAAAGAGACGAGCTGCTCCAAGAGAAAGATCGCCGCTGCTCTTGGAGCCCGGAGGGCCGGAGAGGTCAGATCCACCACAACCTGTTCCTGGAGGACTTCCACAAGCACGGGGACGAGCTGGAGAGCCTCGAGCTCTGGCGAGGGGAGCTTGAGCAAGTAGAGAAGAACCACTGCCTGTGGAATCCTGCCTTGTTGGAAGGTCTTGCTCACCCATCCGAGACTTGGGTCGTAGTCTACTATCCGCTGCCGTTGTTGTGGATGAACTCGGTTAGCAGGCACTGTTCTTTGCGTTTGCAGGGACTTGGACGTAACCATGAACTCCATCATGACATCGATGACTAATGGCTTGGTCAAGAAGGCTTCAAGACGAGGATTGCCTTTGGATTCCATCCAGATGCAAGCAATGACTGGAACAACATACTCACAATCTTTGGAGGTTCTTGACAGAGCACAACGTTGCAACGGCCTTTTGCAGATCCTCCATTCTTCGAAGTGTCAGGCTTTATCAGTGTCTTGGCTAGGGGTATCTTTTTGTCTGTAGAATTTTCCATAGAGGAGAAAGGCAAGGATTGGCTGCATGAAAGCAATACTGGTGTTAGCCTCAAGGGATAGACGGGAAAGTAGAAGAAAAACTACTCACCTCACAGAAAAACAATATATATTGAGAAAAGAAAAATCCCAAGTTACTTCCGGACTGTACTCTCCAAGAGCCAAGTTCATTACCGTTCGACATTGATGTTGTCTGAAGTGATAACGTTTATTCAGCTGGAATGATCTAGATTTAGTTAGGTACCTCCTTCGGTGTTGTTGGAGATTCCATAATATTTCCAATACTCGGGCAAACGTTTTCCTTCGCCTTCGTTTTGTTTCTACAAAAAGAAAAAAGAACAAGAGAGATCACGAAAAGTCTTACTGTTCAGACAGATTAGAGAACTTATATGAACTTTAATGAGAGAAATTACAAAGTTATCTTTTGGCTTTTTTTTCTCTACATATCTATAATATAGAGATTGCCCATCTCACAATGCTCAAAAAAGTCTAGATCTAAGGGCTTGAGGTATCCTTCCTTTTTGTTCCAAATGCCAAGACAAGTTTTTTTACCCCCACTAATCAATTTGAGATTTAGAAGGTTCAAAGGAACCTAAACATCCCTTTGTTTTGTTCTGAAAAAGCCTTACATAAAAATAACATAGCCAAACTATTAGAGTGTAAAAGAAATGAACTTTATACTAGAACTCAAACCTTGCCCACCTTTTGAACTTAGATTGTATCCATCCAAACTACCATCATTATGCGATAAATAGAGCAAAGAATTTTTAGGGAGTTTATCTAAAGGATCCCATTTAGGATCACTTGGCATGGACACAAAACTGGCATCAGCCCCCTTTCAATGAAATAAGCAAATGAAAGATGCACAATAGTGACACTTAGAATGGCTTGGATGAATGGGATAATGATCCATGCATGGCCCCATTGGTGTATGGGATGGGTATATAAACATGATAAATAACATCATGCCTAGTGGTGGAATATTCGACCCTAGGGGATCCCACTACAGCTATGAAAAGTTAGAATTTTTAACAAAATCATAATTATAACATGCATAGTTAATATAACATTTATAATCTTTATATAAGAATATCCTATTTACAATTAATAATAATCAATTATCATAAAAATATAATCCTTAACATAATATGACTAAAACTTAGAGTCTAGAATCTAATTGTTCAAGTGAAATCTTGGATCTTCTGCTGAGATGAAAATGCTCATTGTGGGATCCTGGAGATTAAAATTTGGCAGCCACTAGAGGAATTGGTTTGATTATAATTAGCATCTGAAATCTCGAAATGAGATCTTCTCTTGAAGACTCCATTTGTAGTGAAAAGAAGTGAGCAATCCACGGATCCAAGTTCATATGCATCCAGCTTGTTCATGGTTTTTGGATTGCTGCTTGAAAAGCACATTGAGCTTCTAAATTGCTATTATCTTAACTTCCAAACCGTCAACTTGGATCCCTGTCACAACTTTCTAATTCTTCAAGATTGCCTAGGTGTTTTTCTAGCAACTCGTAGCATAGAATAAAAGCTCATCATCACCAAAAGATCAGGGTAAGGGCTCTAGAGAATAAAATTAGGAGAAAATACTATAAATAACATTTTTTCATTTCTAAAATACTATCACAAGAAGGTGTAAGAAATGATATAACTATTTATGATTTATAATATGGTTATTTAAATACTAATTTAAAATTATGGATATTTAGTTGGTGGAAATCATTTCATATGCTCACCTAATTTAGGGGGAATTCAACCTGAAAGAAACTACCAAGTTATCAAAGACCTTTTATAACTCTTGCTAGTTTTACAAATTGATAAAACATTTGAATACTTGGTTATTAAGGTATGTTTTATTTTTCTTTTGTTTCCACTTGTAAAAAAACAAAAAATGAAATATGCAATATTACTTATAGATACGTTTGGTTTTAGCATTACAAAGATATAATATTTTTAAAATAAAAATAATTAATTTAGCAGTGATGCTAAATTTACTGCTAATTAATTTAGCACTAATTTAATAAAAATAATAATACTATTTTTTAGACAGATTTTGCCAATATTGATTTAGAAATTAATATTGACCATTATTATTTAGTGTTGCTCTTAGGGCTTCACTTCCTATTAATAGCAAGTGAAGCCTTGCTGACGTA